>NC_057804.1:243872477-243964197 GCF_018294505.1 Triticum aestivum
GTAGTCTTCGACAGGATTAGCTATCCCCCTCTTATTCTGGCATTCTGCAGTTCAGTCCACCGATATGGCCCTTTACACATATACCCATGCATATGTAGTGTAGTTCCTTGCTTGCGAGTACTTTGGATGAGTACTCACGGTTGCTTTCTCCCCCCTTTTTCCCCTTTTCCTTTCTTTCTGGTTGTCGCAACCAGATGCTGGAGTTCAGGAGCCAGACGCCACCGTCGACGACGCCCCCTACTACACCGGAGGTGCCTACTACTACGTGCAGCCCGCTGACGACGACCTGGAGTAGTTTAGGAGGATCCCAGGCAGGAGGCCTGCGCCTCTTTCGATTTGTATCCCAGTTTGTGCTAGCCTTCTTAAGGCAAACTTGTTTAACTTATGTCTGTACTCAGATATTGTTGCTTCCGCTGACTCGTCTATGATCGAGCACTTGTATTCGAGCCCTCGAGGCCCCTGGCTTGTATTATGATGCTTGTATGACTTATTTTATTTGTAGAGTTGTGTTGTGATATCTTCCCGTGAGTCCCTGATCTTGATCGTACACATTTGCGTGCATGATTAGTGTACGATTGAATCGGGGGCGTCACATGCCTCGTGGGGCCCCCGTAGCTCCACCGACGTACTCCTTGCACCCATATATACCTACGTATCGTAAAACTTCCAAAAAGAAGATAGATCGGGAGTTCCGCCGCCGCAAGCCTCTGTAGCCACCAAAAACCTCACGGGAGCCCTTCCCGGCACCCTGCCAGAGGGGGGATCCCATCACCGATGGCCATCTTCATCATCCCGGCGCTATCCATGACGAGGAGTGAGTAGTTCACCCTCGGGGCTGAGGGTATGTACCAGTAACTATGTGTTTGATCTCTCTCTCTCTCTCGTGTTCCCTCTATGGCACGATCTTGATGTATCCCGAGCTTTGCTATTGTAATTGGATCTTATGATCTTTCTCCCCCTCTACTCTCTTGTGATGAATTGAGTTTTCCCTTTGAAGTTATCTTATCGGATTGAGTCTTTTATGAGAACACTTGATGTATGTCTTGCCGTGATTATCTATGGTGACAATGGGATATCATGTGCCACTTGATGTATGTTTTGGTGATCAACTTGCGGGTTTCGTGACATTGGGAACCTATGCATAGGGGTTGGCACACGTTCTTGACTCTCCGATAGAAACTTTGGGGCACTCTTTGAAGTACTTTGTGTTGGTTGGATGAATCTGAGATTGTGTGATGCATATCGTATAATCATGCCCATGGATACTTGAGGTGACAATGGAGTATCTAGGTGACATTAGGGTTTTGGTTGATTTGTATCTTAAGGTGTTATTCTAGTACAAACTCTTTTATAGATCGATCCGAAAGAATAACTTTGAGGTGGTTTCGTACCCTACCATAATCTCTACGTTTGTTCTCTACTATTAGTGGCTTCAGAGTGACTCTTTGTTGCATGTCGAGGGCTCGTTATATGATCTATCTATGTTATTATTGTTGAGAGAACTTGCACTAGTGAAAGTATGAACCCTATGCCTTGTTTCCTATCATTGCAATACCGTTTACGCTCACTTTTATCATTAGTTAACTTGCTATTTTTATATTTTCAGATTACAAAAACCTATATCTACTATCCATATTGCATTTGTATCACCATCTCTTCGCCGAACTAGTGCACCTATACAATTTACCATTGTATTGGGTGTGGTGGGGACACAAGAGACTCTTTGTTATTTGGTTGCAGGGTTGCTTGAGAGAGACCATCTTCATCCTACGCCTCCTACGGATTGATAAACCTTAGGTGATCCACTTGAGGGAATTTTGCTACTGTCCTACAAACCTGTGCACTTGCAGGCCCAACAACGTCTACAAGAAGAAGGTTGTGTAGTAGACATCACACTATCTCATAGAAATCTTGTTGTTCCTTAGTGTGGAACCTGTAGTCCACTGCAGTTCTTCTCCTGACAGCATAGGGGTCAGTCTGTCTCCACAGTCTCAGACCTGCATCCTTCCTGAGCTTCATGTCCTCTGCAACTGGGTGAGCATCATTATGATCAGGGATCTTGGGCTTCAACTTTTTCAAGACAAGTGAATCCTCATCTTCTTCATCACCAGCTTCAGGCACTAGGGCCTTGTTCTTCTCTACAGCTGGAATACTCCTGGTGTTCCTCTTGGGTGCAGACTTGGGCTTTGGAGCAGCAGCCTTGGGAGCATCTTTGGGCTTAGATGGAGCAGCCCCTGATCTTATAGCATCTCCCATCAACTTTTGAGCTTTAGGTGCTGGTGAAGCAACCTCTTCCTCTTCTTCTTCCATCATTGAGGGCTTTCCAACAACTCTTGACATGGTCTTCTTGACCCTGTCTGTCACGCTCAATATGCGATCCTATCCTAAAGGAACTCAAAGGTCCCACTAAGGATAGAAGCGCATATTGGAGACGCTTTTGCAAGGTGGACATCATTACATCAACATTACATAATGTATGGGGATACATACAAGGCATACAAATGCCATAAGGGTACAACAATACATCATACATAAGATCAACATTCGACTACGGATGAAACACAAACAGAAACTCAAACAACATCCACCCTGCTAGCCCAGGATGCCGACCTGGAACCTATCCCCTGATCAAAGAAGAAGCAGAAGAAGAACTCCAAAACAAGCAAACATCGCTCTCGCGTCATGATCATCGCATAACCTGTACCTGCAACTATTGTTGTAGTAATATGTGAGCCACGAGGACTCAGCAATCCCATTACCATGGGTATCAAGACTAGCAAAGCTTAATGGGAAAGGAAGGGGTAAAGTGGTGAGGTTGCAGCAACGACTAAGCATATATGGTGGCTAACATACGCAAATAAGAGCGAGAATAGAGCAAACGGAACGGTCGTGAAGCTAACAATGATCAAGAAGTGATCCTGAAACTACTTACGTTCAAACATAACCCAAAAACCATGTTCACTTCCCGGACTCCGCCGAAAAGAGACCATCACGGCTACACACACGGTTGATGCGTTTTAATTCGAATCTGGTGTCAAGTTATCTACAACCGGACATTAACAAATTCCCATCTGCCACATAACCGCGGGCACGGCTCTCGAAAGTTTATACCCTGCAGGGGTGTCCCAACTTAGCCCATCACAAGCTCTCACGGTCAACAAAGGATATACCTTCTCCCAGGAAGACCCGATCAGTCTCGGAATCCCGGTTTACAAGACATTTCGACAATGGTAAAATAAGACCAGCAAAGCCGCCCGATGTGCCGACAATCCCGATAGGAGTTGCACATATCTCGTTCTCAGGGCAACACCAGATAAGTCAAGCTACGAGTAAAACCAGCCATCAAGTTTCCCCGAGGTGGCCCCGCAGGCTGCTCAGTTCGGACCAGCACTTAGAGAAGCACTGGCACCGGGAGGCTAAAATAAAGATGACCCTCGGGTTGGCCGACCCAAGGGAAGGGTATAGGTGGTGGTGAGGAAAATGGTAGAACCAAGGTTGGGCCTTGCTGGAGGAGTTTTATTCAAAGCGAACTGTCAAGGGGGTCCCATAAATCACCCAACCGCATAAGGAACGCAAAATCAAGGAACATAACACCGGTATGACGGAAACTAGGGCGGCAAGAGTGGAACAAAACACCAGGCATAAGGCCGAGTCTTCCACCCTTTACCAAGTATATAGATGCATTAATTAAATAAGAGATATTGTGATATCCCAACATAATCATGTCCACCATGGAGCAATCTTCAACTTCACCTGCAACTAACAATGCTATAAGAGGGGCTGAGGAAAGCGGTAACATAGCCAAACAACGGTTTGCTAGGAAGGGTGAAAAAAGGTTAGAGGCTTACATGGCAATTTGGGGAGGCTTGAAGAACAAGTGATAGGAAGCGCATCATAGCGATAGAACGAAGCAACTAGCATATCAATGGTAGTAATGAGATCCAAGGTGATGGTCATCTTGCCTGAAATCCCGCAAGGAAGAAGAACGAGTCCATGAAGAAGACGAACGGATGAAGACGAACCAAGCGTAGACGAACGAATCCTCACGATTGCAACGAAACAAGAACTATCGAGAAGAAGCACACAACATGGTAAAGACACCACACATATACATGACATGATGCTCAACCAAGTATGATGCAAGACAAGACTACATGAAGCTACTCATGGCAAGAGATGATGCATACAAGAACAACACATCAAAGCAAGGTTAAATGAGGCCAAAAACAACTTATAACAATTCCGGCAAGTCCTCATATGCAAATTTAGAAATTGGTCCAGAACTGAATAAAACTTATGTTAAAGTTGTTAAATAGCAAGTTAAGATGCACCAAGTTGATCTACACAAAATTCTAGTCAAGTTACATATAAAGTTTATTTAATTCGGAGCTACGACCTAGAAGATATGAGCAAAACAAGTCAAACATGGCATTGATGCAAAATTGAACATATAAACCCTGGTAGACTACCCGCTCATATGGAGGCATCGCATCGCGCGTGCGTTGTGGTTCGCTCGATGTGCCTCGCTGTAAAATTCCTCGCCCTTTTTACCTGTCTGTCAAACATCCGGCCCTAGGTTTTAGTTTACTCCATTGCTTTGGGTTTTGGTGGATGACGCCTGGGCCACTCTTCTATGTGAGACCATTCTTACAGCGTGCGTGGGTCGAAAAAGAGGTGGCTGCAACCTACTGAGGTTAGTCGCGGGATGGGAGAAAAGACCGCATCTCCCCACTCCTCCCACGCCCTGTGCACCCAATCCCCTCCTCCTCCTCCCTCACGAACCCTAGCCGCCTCCATGTTCGCTTCCTCCTCCTCCTCCTCCTCCATCCTCCCGCGCCAGTCGCGCCCTCCCTCTCCTGCATCTCTTCCACCCCGAGATCCGAGGTGTGCAGGCGCGGAGGCACGCTTCCCTGGCGGCAGCGGCAACCTACAAGCAAAGGGCGACGGCGGACCAAAGGGCGACAGCGGCGGCCTCAGTTCGATCTGTGGGAGAGAGAATATGAGAGGGAGAAGAAGAAAGGAGAGGATGGAGAAAGAGAGAGGAAATAGGAGAAGGAGGCGACGTCGAATGGGAGAGGGTCAGTGCGGTGTCGCAGCGGACGACGGCTCGTGCGCTGGTGTGGCGCCGTCGTCCACTGTGCTCCTCCTGAAGCTCCTCCTCTCCACCACGGGTGGATGCCTGGTGAGGCCAGCGTCCCCGCCACACTCAGGTGCTCCCCCGCTTCCCTTTGTCCCCTTTGTCTCTTCCCCTGACCCTCTCTTTCTGTTACACATGGAGAGAACCGTGGTGGCAGCACATCAGATTTTGCTACGAAATACAACTTAGTTCTGAAAAAAAAGAAACAAAGCTGATTAAATCCCCTATGCATCTGTTGTTTGTTTGCTGATTTACTGGGTAGATCTTGAACTGCACGACACAAAGGAGGTGGCATTAGTGGTCATGGAGATCCTCGTGTTCTGAACATCAATTAGTTCCATGGGGCTAAATGATACTGTAATCTGGCTTTCGTGGCCTATATATAGTATTTAGTAAATAAGTCTGTTCCATATCCCATTAATATGAATGCAGCTTGTCAAACTGTTCCCATTGGTCGTCTATTTGATCTTATTATTTAGGTATTATAGGAAAGTAAGTATGTACTCCATTGAGCAAGCTCTTTCTATCTATGTGATTTATTTTTCTGTGGTTGATGAATACAGTAGGAGCCTGGATCTTTTAACCACAGAGATGGTGCATAAATAAGAAAAACAATAAGTGCACTAATGCTTTTCTGGAATTCCATTGGTTTTCTGGAAATTTTGGTGAAAGCAAGATTTAAGACAGAGAGGTTCATGTGCTAGGCCATCGACACACCTCTCTTCAAGGTAAGGTCAGTTCTAAGGTGAGCTCATCCTATTTTCTTTCTTCAATGTCAGGCGAAGATTCATCTCTCTAACCTACTACCTCTCTATAGAATTTAGAAATCCGAAAGTCAGAAGATGTAGGCATAATTAGTCATGCATTCAAAAGTTAGGGATTTCATGCTACATGCAAAATGTTTTCTATTGGGCAGCAGCACATAACATGTGGCGCTTTAGGGCTGCTTCCTATTGGTTATCGACATAAAATTTATAATTTTGTGATGCTTAGCCTTTTACTGTTGGAAGGAGGATATTCAATGTGGTTCTTTGCCCCCATTTTTTATCTATATGCATTGCGTAAAAGTTCTTTGTGTTTTGTTGATGGAATATTGATACTTAGTTGTGTGCCAATTTATAACTAATCATAAAAGGGAGAAGAATAAACTCAAGCACATTGGATAAATGTAACTTACAAAAATTTAATGTTCTCTTCTCCTTTATAGGTCCCGAGTCGGTTAATGTTGATTTTGCTCATGCACAACCCATCATAGGAGTCAGTAGGATCATCTTCAATGGGTGTATGGACTGCAATAGGTAAATGCCTTTTTGTCGGAGACACACGTCGGCAGCGACGGCTGGTTCGCACCGGCAGCCAAAGACGACGAGGCCGTCTCTTTCTACGAGCAGTGATAGTTTTTCTTTATGTTGTTGTTTTTATGGATCTTTTGCTGTGTAAAAACATACTATAGCCCTGTTTGGATCATGGGGTTAGAGTTAATTTGGGTTAGTTGGGGGCTCAAATAACCCAAAAGTATCCAAACATGGAGGGTTAGAGTGGGTTAGTTGCATCTAACCCAACTATCCCGGTGAGAGGTGCTTATTTGGGTTAGAGTGGGTTAGAAAATAACTCTAACTCTAACTGTGTTGGAGTATCCAAACAGGGCCTGTATTTGTTATGCAAGTCGCCTGACTTGGGTCAGTCTACCATTTCAGGCGATTGGATGAATATCCTACGTCTCGTAACCCTTCTTTCCTTCTTCCTCACCTCTTCTTCTTCCCCAACAGACCACCGCACGGGCCGTACAGATACTCCCCGGCATGTGGTTGGATAAACATACTCTATGAACGAAAATTATGTGTCAGCGATAGGATGACTGAGTTTGGTTTGTTCACATGCGATAGCACGTGTCAGTGAGGGTGCGTTCCCTTGGTTGGGTTTGCGGCGTGCAGGAGCGACTGTGTGAGGGTGCGGTGCGACCGCGGCGTGCAGGAGCGACCGTGTGAGGGTGCGATGCTACCGCAACAGCCGTGCGCAAGTGTACCTTCTTCTCATTTTGAAAACTTTAGGCAAGCTTGGCAAAAATGTGTGGCGAAGTTTGGCAATGCAAGGCCTAGACCCAAACAAGATAAGTACGTACGTACTAGGAGTACTAGTGTTAAAAAAGAAAGGCGGGGGTTTCCTTCGCGGGATTTAATCGATACAAATCCTCGTTTCACGTGTCAATTAATGCGTATTTTTTTCTTGAAAGACCAAAGAGCTAACCATCTCACTGCTCATCGCTTGATTAATGCAGCGCCATGCAAACCAAACTTCTCACTTCCGCATGCATGCAGGGGATATTAATGTCCTTGGTTGCTAACCCCATCAATTTTGCCTCGATTAGTGTTAGTGGCCCTTTGCAAATTGTAATTTTGATATATACTGGCCTTGTGTACAAAAAATGGAGGCACTAACTATATTTGAATTCCTTCCCCATTGCGGTGACGTCGACGATTTTTTTTGTGGTTTGGCGAAGTGCGTTCGACGGTGAACACCATTGAGGGAGACCACGGTAAGTCGTTCGCAAGTGCCCCCTGCAACCCGAGACAACCGCCTTATTTGCATCCAGGAAGTCCTTTACTAGTACTACTACTAGGAGTACTAGTGCGGTGAGATGGTTTCTCGAAGAAGACGATGGAGAAGCGGAGTCAGCGAAGAGTGAAATGATGGTTGCTTCGTCCGTGCTTTGTGATTTGACGCCTCACTGCTTTGTGATTTGTGATAGAAGGGACAGGGGAGTAGACTCTGTGCTCTATACTGTACTAAATGCGTCCAAGCATGGGAGAAAGAGGAGAGACGTTGCATTTTTCTATTCCTTCAATCAATCAATCAGGGAGCTTCGGTTCCATCTTTTTGGCTTTGGCAACACCGTCCACAATGGTTCCCACAATGCCAAAAGCTATTTTCACATTTGGCTACACATTGTGGATGCCCTTAACCGTACCACTTGGTTTTTCTCCTGTGTGCTATCTATACAAATCTCAATTATATTGATCTAAAAAATTATAGAATCAAGATTAGTAAAAAGGAGGTGATTTTGCCGCGCGGATGGCGGGAGAGGTTTCTAATTTTCGGAGGACGTTGTCCTGGCGGTTTGCTAACATGCGGTCCCACGTGTCAGTGCTTTACCAAGCCGATTCGCGTCCCACATGAGGCAGAACAATGGTAGAAGCAACACGTGGTCAAGTTGAAGAAGATGAGGGAGAAGCGGATTCAGCAACAAGTGAAATGACGGTTGCTTCGTCCCTCCAACTTCTTTTTTTAGCATTATTACTTTGTCCTTCCAACTTAACTGCGGGAAAGGTGCAACTTTGTGATTTTACGCCTCATTGCTCATTACTACGTCGGTGCCATGACTGGGGTGCTTCACCCCGGCTGCTCTGCACTGTATTCCGGTATGGCACGTGGACCCGGTAGCTTGATGTCCCACATGTCGGCGAAAGGGACTAGAAGATTTATGAAAGCGAGCGCTCCACTCTTACGACGGAGGAGTAGACGACACGACGACCCAGTGAACTATCATTTGTACTGTATAGTACTATAGTTTTGCTGTTTCGCACGATCCATCGATACAAACCCGATTAAACAGGAAAGGGCGAGATTTTTCCCGCGCGGTAGATGATACTGGCCATACATTTCAAAGGCAATTTTAATGTATGCAAACTGAATAATTATAAGTAATAATATGATATCTAGTAAAACTAAAAACACATATGACTTATTGTGTTAGAGTGTAGTAGTAGTGTTGTATTTCATAGTTGTTAGATGTAACATGCGAGAACGTGTAGAGATGTAGTTTTGGAGGGCCTACGGAGAGAAAAGCGTAATACGGTCACCGAACTTCAGAATAAGCTGATTACGGTCACTATATACATTTTGCGGTGATTATCCGGTCACTTGCTCACAGTTCAGCATCAGATTGCACTCTGTTGACCGGCCAAATAGTCTGCGTGGCGCCATGTTTACTAGTTAAATTGACCATGTTCCTTGTGGGTCCCACCTGTCAGTTTGCATAGGGAAAAGGTCAGATAAACACAAATTTACGCAGGCGCGACAAGGCTCCAACCCGTGCGTGGGAATCACCTGGTTGTGTATGTGTCTGTCAGGGCCTAATGTGTGCGCATGCACGTGTAGGTTGAGCACTTGAGAGTGAGAGTGTGTGTTGGTCGTGTGGTGTACTGGTGTGTGCATACATGCACGCGTGTGTGCGTGTGAGTGTTGCGTGCGTGCGTGGCTGTGTGTGTACGTGTGAGTGTTGATTGCGTGCGTGGGTGTATGTGTTTGTGTGAGTGTTGCATGGATGCAGTTTGTGTGCATGCGTGCGTGTGTGTATAATCACCACACCAGCTCATGTGTGTTAAAACAGACGGCTCAACATACCAATACAAGGCCACCTTGTCCGTTGTGCCCGCGGTCATGACTTCGAACCACCTTCAAAATATTTTTTTGTCATTTGTTTTCATTCTTACTAGCAAGATGCCCGTGCGTTGCACGTAACATCAAGATGCATTTGTATGACTTGTTTATCTTGTGAGAGAAAAGGATGAACAAGGGAAGGCCTTATTTGTAAATGTGGAGAGGTGTGTGGGTACCTTTTTGCAAAATTGTCATAGTTTCTTTCCTATCCGTCAGATATAAATCGGACGGCCTATATTGCAGGATGGCAGGCACACTATCATCACCAACTCTGTCTTTTATAAGAGTGTATTTTATGTATTTTATAAGAGTGTAGATGTAGAGTAGATACAAGTCGACATGTGGGCACGATGGTAGTGAGATAATGTGATGCAACACTAGAGGTGCCACGTGGAGCGTTTAACTGGTCAACTAGTCATGTCATGAGCAAATACAAAGTTGTACGGTGAGCCCGTGACTGTATAATAACCACTAAACGTAAACGGTGATCGTAATGAGTTGATTATGAAGTACAATGTATGTATCGTGCTTTCGCTTCAAATACAATGATCGTCATTGCATATATCGCGAGAGAAAGATGAAACACGCGTGAATTTTCTGGGGGCTTACTTTTAGAGGACCTGGAGATAGATTTGTGTGCATGCATGAAAGGGGCGTACGGGGGGGGGGGAGGGTATGCGATGGAGAGAGAGATGCTCTCCGTTTCTCTTTATTATGACTAACTTTGTATATAGTATAAAAATATACAAATTCACAGTGCGGAATAAATATCATGGTGAGCACCATGCAATGCAAATTAGCGTTCGTACTCCTCCATATAACTTTGTAATGTTGTATATATGTAGAAACTCTAAAATAATTTTTTGGCCACACTTTATTCAAAAGGAATGCTGTATGCGAAATAAACGTGAAGAGAGGGATTTTTAGATCAATGGGGTACATGATGTAACATGTGTGAATGTGTAGTTGATGCATTTGGCGGGGCCTAGAGAGGTATGTGTGTGTATTATGTATTTGAGAGAGGCATGGATAGAGGGGCCGGCGGGGGGGGGGGGGGGGCGTGGGAGAGATAGCATGAGAAATGAGAGTGGTATAGAGAGAGAGACGAATATGACGTCACGACAAGAGATTCCATTCCCTTGAGTGTGTGAATGCAAGGGGGGAGGGAATAGAGGCACTAGGAGAAATTTTCTGTGTGTGTGGTGTTTGTGTTGGTATGTGTGGGTGTGAGAAGATAATGAGACGTGGGGGAAGAGGGTGTGTCATCGCGTGAGGTCCGGTGGGTCGAGGTGAGGCCCTTCGTTCGGTTCTGTCCTGCGCCACATTGGTCGGCTCATGACACATTTAGGAAGACCCATGGATGACTAGTCGTACAAGACAAATATAGCAGAACTGTGAAGGACTCTGTGTCCACTGACAAAGCCGGCTAGGATTTGTAACTCTAGGTTCTGGGACTAAGGTAACCCCTTTATCTCTGATATTACTATTCATCCAACCTAACTTTAAGGGGCATCCTACAGAATGCTCTGCTAGAATCATACTCGTCGATTAGGAAGAGAGGTGTGAGATAATACGTGAGAGACAGGCGTAAAGATAATGTGCGTACATGAGACACGTAGGCAGGTCCATTATATAGAAAGGGTCGATGAGGATTGTGCGTGTGTATGTTTGCGAGAGGAAGAGTGCTTGTGATAAATGTTAGTAAAAACAGTTGTAAATGGTTACGAGAGAGAGGGAGGGTTATATCTAGAGCATGCGTGCGAGAAAGACACCTTGGGAGAGAGTGTGTGAGCATGTGTGAGAGACCACCGATGGAGAGTGAAACTACACGTAAAAGACTGCTCTACACATTGATTAAAGATATAAATTGTATCCAAATATTAGGATGGGATCATGATATTTGCAATTCACGTAAGGAGCGGTCATTGATCTAGACATCTAGATTCTATCGAATTTGAGCATGTCTATGTTATTATTCGACACAATTGATCCACATAGTTAGTATTTTGAACTCCACACAATGCATCGCTTTAGCAATTGAATATAAACGTGAGTATAGTTCATGTTGTGTGTGTAAAGCACATTATACATACGAAAGTTACACAATGGACATTTATAAATAGCTACCTATGAACTAGCATACATTTGAATTCAACTTAAGGTGGTTTAAAAAAATTGAATTCAACATGAAGTCCATTCAATTATTTGAATTTGATATCATGGCATTTGTAAACCATACTTAAATTATGGGGGCACCAATCTTTGCTCTGATTTTGTACATAATAGCATATGTAGTCGTGTACAAAATAGATTCAAATTTAGCTCCTCCATTCCAAAATAATCATAGTTATAGGATTTTCAAGTGTCAAAATTTCAAAAAGAAGCGGATAATTTAATGAGGTTTTCAAACATACAAGGTCAAATATAACATTGTCTATTTAGGTCAATCCTCATAGTTCAAGAGTACTCTAAAAGTGAATGCTTGTGTTTCAAAATTTCGAACAAAGCCCCCAAAGAGCCTCTACTCGCTCGAAACCGCGTGAGACCAATGTTTGGTAGTACAAGGAAATTACTTTTCTAATAACTCCGACCCGTGAAACCTACCGGCCCGACGTCCAAATGTCTAAACCGGGGTAGGTTTGTAGCTTCATCTAGACGCCACACAACCGCCTCCGAAAAACATTCATACACAATGGCCGCCTAAGCACACATGCGCGCGGCCGAAATCGCTCCTGCCCACTATTTGGGACACCTAGGATTACCATCCTACCCCGACCCGCAGTAGGTCCGAAATTTAAGAGGGGGGCAAAGTTTGTACTTTCCCCAAATTTCAAACAAGCGCGTCCCATCTTCTGTTCAAAAAAGCCAAAAACAAGCGCGTCCCAGACCTAAACATGGTTCCCCCCACCCGTCTGATTCCCCATTCGTACTCCGTGGGCGCCAAAACTACCTCTCCACCAGCCGCGAAACCCCGGCGTCCTCCGTCCGCCACCCCATCCCACCCATCAACCGCCGCCCTCCTCCATCACGCTGGAGCCGATACCCCGACGTCGTCGTCCACCGCAACCTCAACCGCAACGCCCTCCATGGCTAATAGTTGAAGCCGAGGCCGAGCCGTCCGTACCCGAGCCAATTCAACCACGCCGTCCTGCGCCTCATCGCTGCCGCTCCAACTTCGCCACCCTCCACCGCACCAGAGCTGTTCCTGCTACGCCGTCCTTCGCCGCCTCGGATCTGCTTCCCCTCCGCCGACATATGGCCACGACAACACAGTCAACAATTTGGCCATGGGTTCGTCCAAGCCTGCACCCTCTAGAACATCGGTTTCCCCGGTAAAAAGAAGAATACTGGCGCGACATGTGGAGGTGACCACACCAACAACCGAAGAAGGTACTCCTCTTCCCTTATTCGTGCAAATCTTACTCTTTGCTTGCACGGTATTCATCCCACAGAAGACACTAGCTGACCGCTTCTTCTTGATACTAGATGTTCCTAGTAATTTGCGATGCACAAGGTTTCTCCTCATATACTATTTCACCTTAGCTAGAGGTCCGTTGCCCCCCTAAATTTCAATTTCTGGCCAGTTGATTCCCAACTAACGGAAGCATTCCCCCGTGTAACAGGTGCTAGTACGACTATTACACCGGGGAAGCAGCGCCTTGGTGTTTATCTTAGGGGCGTGTGCGGCCTAGAGCTACTGGCGCCCAATCTGGAGGTCAGCTGGGATTAAAGGGATGGCCTGGGGGCGCTGCCAAGCACGGCGGTGGTGTGAGGTCGATGGGAGGGCGGGGCGGCGGAGGCACGGGTCTGGGCTGGTGGTCGCTGGCGGTTCGAGAAAGATCGTCAACAGTGACTAGCGGGAGGTAGACGAAGGCCATCTGCCCGTTCCTTATAGATCAGATGGTTCATTAAAAAAATTGACTGACCTATTTATTTTCAGTCGACTATTATCTTAGATATGACCACATGTGGTGGTGTGCTGGAGGAGTACCTGCATTTCCTGTGCTCATATATTACAAAATCATACGGAGTAGAATCTAATTTTGTTTGCCATGCAATGTTGTAGAGCTATCATATGTCTCCTGTCATTTATTTTTCAGCCACCTGCTATCTGCTACTTTTACAATGCACTAGTTCTACACACACTTCACCCATACTCTCACTATTGTGTTTTTATGCAAGGGTATTTCAGAGTCTGCCGAAAGAGAAGCAAAAAAGAAAAGAGACAAGTCATGCCAGCTTTCTACGCGGCTAGGCACGACACGTTACAGCGCTATAAAGGGTGCAGTGTCAGCAGATGGAGACGGTAAACGTTGCTCTGGAGTTGATGACCTCGCTCGCAATGAACCACCATCCCAGGTGCTTGCTTTAACTTCACGGTGTCATATGTGGTTGCATGTTCCATATGGTGTCTAGCTTGTATTCGAAAGGCCGAAGTCGGTCTTTATTAAGATAAGGAAAGATATTTTTTACATGAACCACCATCCCGTGAGCACCAGAAGACAAATAGCTAGTCAGGGCACTGGCCGAGCCAGTGACAAGCCCAGCAAAGACAGGCATCACCTGGAAGCCAACAAAAAAGCCGCGATGGTGGCGAAGCAGCCCGCCTCCCACCAGGCTCTCAGGTCCTAGATGATCATGTTCACCACTCCAGCCGGATGTCTAGCTTGTATTGCTTCCAATTTGGTTAAATTGCATCTGCTTAGCTTACACATTATACCTTTGAATATGACATGCCTTTCTGTTTTTGGTACATACTAGTACATCTGTGTATTAACCATGTTCTTACATCAAACTAATGTTCTTGTGTATCCCTCATCAATCACTTATGACGAGGCAAGCATGCAAGGGGACTACTCCTAATTTAAAGAATGCAGCGTCAGCCTCCCGACATGATTCTCAAGAAACAGAAATGCTAGATGAAGATAGTAAACGTAGCTCTGTAGTTGATTACAACATTTCCCCTACACTAGCATCGTAGGTGCTTGCTCTAACTTGGCAGCGTGATATGTGGTTGCATGTTGCATATGGTGTCTAAATTGTAATTCTTCCAATCTGGTTAAACTACATGTGCTAGTCTGCTTAGCTTATACTCCTGTAAATGTGATGTTATACCTGTTAATGTGACATGCCTTCCTGTATTTAGTACATAGTACATCTGTCTATTAAGCATGTCCTTACATAAAACTATTGTTTTTTTGTATCCCGCATCATTCAATATGACGAGACACCTTTAGTATATGCAGTGCGATATTAGTTGCATCTTTCATATGATTTATAGCATGCGCTGCTTCTAATTTGTTGAAATTCCATTTATGATGGGACGCTTTTAACTTGGCAGAGTCATATTGGTTGCATCTTTCATGTGGTGTCTAGCTTGCATTGCTTCTTATTTGCTGGAATGGTTTCTGCTTAGTTTACACAAACAATTGTAAACATGCCATGTCGTCCTGTTTTTCGTACATATTCCATCCTGGTATCATGTGTTTGCCTTACATCAAAGTAGTGATTGTCAGTATCATGCATGAATGAGTTCTGAAGAGAGAATTTTATTGCTTTTTCTTGTCGGTTTTACTTGACAATTCAAAATCAATAAAGCGGAAGGAAGTTAGCAAGGCAACGAATAAAGGTGCTCCTTCCGAACGGAGGGCCTCTACAGTTTCTACTCCTCCACACCCCCAAGATGATTTCCAAGACAACACATGCATAGACACTCAACAAAGCTGTGTTTATGATGAGCACGTCTTCCCTAGTGCAGCATCACTGGTGCTCCCTCTAACTTGGCACTGTTATATGTGGTTGCATGTTATGTGTGATGTCTAGCTTGTATTGCTTCTAATTTTGTTGAATTCCATCTGCTTACTTTACACATTATACTTGAATAAGACACGTGTTCCTGTTTCTAGAACATACAATATCTGTCTATCACACCATGTTCTTACATCAAATTACTATTGTTGTGTAACCTGCAACAATCACTTATCATAAGATACTTTGACTTCGGAGTGTGATATAGGTTACATCTCACATTCTTTTCTAGCTTGTACTACTAATTTGTTGAAATGGCACTTATGACGAGACAGTTTTAACTTGGTAGAGTGATATTTGTTGCATCTTTCATATGGTGTCTAGCTTTCATTGCTTCTAATTTGTTGAAATGCCTTCTCCTTAGTTTACACATCATAAGCTGTGAATATGCAATGGCACTAATGACGAGAGACCTCTAACATGGTAGTGTGATGTTGTTTGCATCTTGCATATGATTTATTTCTTGTACTGATTCACATTTGTTTAAACGCCATTTATGACGAGACACTGTTAACTTGGCAGAGCGATATTTGTAGCATCTTTCATATGGTGTCTACCTTCCATTGCATTGCTTCTAATTTGGTGAAATGTCTTCTTCTTAGTTTACACATCATAGTTCTGGTTATCTCTTCCGTCCCGTTTTTCATACATATTACATCCTCCTACCATGTGGTTGTCTAACATTAAAGTTTAGTTCGTCTGCATCACGCATCAATTTGTTCTGAAGAACTAAATTGTTATTCGTTTTTCTTGTCAGCTTGACTTAACATGGCACAGAGAAAGAGGAAGAAACACAGAATGGCAGGGAATGAGAAACGGATGAATCCTGCAGATTCTGCTGGTACTGATGGTGCAATAGAAGGTGAAAGTCCAGCGGAAAATTCTACAAACACGACATCCCATGCTACACAATCTGTAAAAAAAGCCAAACAGAAACAAATAGCTGCCACCAAACAAGCAGAGACAGCCCTAGTTCTTGCAACACCTACCACAGTACTACCAGCTACACGACTTACTCGTGCGTCAACTGAACTAGCAGCATGTTCCCAAGCTCCCTTGCCACCTGACACTACTTCCCAAGCACTCTTGACACAAGACGAGTTGGCAATATCAGATGAGCCTTGTGAGCTTCAACAACAAGAAGATAGTTGCTGGAGTGTAACGCCTCGGATTCGATGTGCCAGGTGTCTGCCAATTATTCGCCGTAGTTGCCATGTCATTTGCTTGCGTGTTGCATTTTGCCATGTCATCATCTGCATTTCATCTGCATGTTTTTCAAAACTTGCATCCGTTCGGGTCCTCCCGGTTCTCTCCGTTGTCCGTTCGGAGTCCAGACCTCTCGCGCGTGCCCCGTCGCCCCTCTCAGACCTTGTTTCGTGTGCGGGTGTTAAACATTCTCGGAATGGACCGAGGTTTGCCAAGCGGCCTTGGTATAGCACCGGTAGACCGCCTGTCAAGTTTCGTGCCATTTGGAGGTCGTTTGATACTCCAACGGTTAACCGCGTAGCCCAAAACCCCCTTTATCTTTGCAGCCCAACGCCCTTCCAAAATGGCCCAAAACCCACCTAACTCCCCTCCATGCTCTCGGTCGTTCGATCACGATCGTGTGGGCGAAAACCGCTCCCCATTTGGACTCTCCTAGCTCCCTCTACCTATATATTTATGCCTCCCCCCGAAAATCCCACAGATCAAACCCTAGCCCCGCTCCCCTCACGCGCCGGACATGTCCAACCCCGCCGGACATGTCCAGCCTCCACCTCGCTCCGGCCAATCGCAGCCTGCCACGTCATCACCGCCACCTTCCCAACCAATCTGGAGCTGCCACCTCACCTCCCCCGCGCCCACTTCGCCGCCGGGCCCGCGGAGCCCATCTCCGGCCCGCTTCGGGCCACGGCGGGCCTGATCCGCCCGATCAGCGCGCCGCCCATCCTTCGCCCATCGCCGACGAGCCTCCGGTCGGCGCCGCCCCGCCGCCCGATCTCCACCGCCGGCATCAGCCGCCGTCTCCGCCTTCCCAGGCCAGCGCCGCCTGCCTCCCGTCCTTCTCTCCTTCCTCTCCTCCTCCCTCATGGCCTCTCTCTCCCTCGCAGGGGCCGCCATGGCGTCCGAGCTCGCCGTCGCCGGATCTCCTCCACCGCTGCCGGAAATGGACGGGTCGTGAGGACCTCGCCCGGATCCGCGCCTCTAGGGTCTCCTTCGCGCCTCCCCGTCGTCGAGCCGCTGCCGCGCAAGCTCCCTGCCGCCGCCGCCATGAATCGTGCTCGGGAGCGAGCAACGGAGCTGCTCCTCCTGTGCGCCGCTCGTGGAACCCCGCGTGGGCCCCGGCCCAGCAACGCGCCAGCCCGCAAGCCAGCTCCAGCCTCCCCGCGGCCCAGTCCAACACCGAGCCGGCCCTCTAGGCCGCAAGGTGAGCGTCGCCTCGCTATCCCGCGCCCTGTGCGTCATATAGCTTTATTGCGCCTGTATGTTTTTTTTCCAGAAATATGCCTGTCCCGAATATTTTGCATAATCATGCCATGTTCATCGCATCGTATCTCTGCATCCATAGCTCCGTTTTGTGCGTGTAATATGTCAAATTGTTTGTCTCAACGAGTACTTCATTTCATTCCATTGCACCATGTTCATTTGAGGTCATCTTGATGCCTGAATCATCGTTGAAAGAGTGCTTCATGATGTTGTCCGCTGTCTGTTAACAGAACTAGCTCTTTTGTCATTTTTGCCATGATTGATGTGTGCATCCTATGAGGTTGATGTCTACATGTGTTTTGATCTATGCTATGTCTTCTTTACAGAGGTGCTTACCATATATTTTTGTGATCAATGTGGTGACTAGCACAAGCATGCAAACTAGGCATCATGATGTTACTGATTTTAGTCCCTGTTCTGCTGTTATTTTGACGCCATGTAAACATGATGCTACAGAGAGATCCATGCATATTTTGAGATACTTTAGTAAGGATGTTTTGAACATATGGTTTCCTCTATTCATTCATGCCCCTGGTTGCAATTATGGAGTAGTCTAGCATGTCATTTTCGTGCTCTACTTTTGCTTCAAAATGTTTCCTGGCAGATTGTTTACATGTTCTTCAATTTTGCCAAGGTTGTTGTAGTTGTTCCATGCACCCTATGAACTTGCTATTGCCATGCTTAGCTTCACAAACATGCCTTCTTACTGTTGGTTGCCTTGCCATGCCATGTTTTGCTCTTTAGTGAGTTTCACAAGCTCATCTACATGCCTACTTATCGTTGTTCCTGCCATATTTGAATCTGTAGTATAACTTGCTATGTTTACATGGGTGCCATCATATTTTTTGATCCTTTTTGGCTCATGGTCAGTAAGGGACTTTTGTTCTATGCTTTTAGTAGATTCATGCCATGCCTTTGTTTGCCATGATAAGTTCCTGTAACATGTTGTTTGATAGCTCTAAACATTGCAACCTGATGTTATTTTCTGCAAAGTCTGAACTGTTATTATTTGCAATCTTGCCATGTGTGTTTGAGTATGTTCTAGTGATTTCTGGAGATAGCTTAGTGTTCATGTTTTGTTATCCTTTACTTGTACTTCATGTCCATGCCTTTTGTTTTGATGTTGAGGTCCTGTAGCATGTTGTTTTGATGCTTGCAAGATGCCTAGTTGCTGTTTTGGACAGATTGTTGCTATAACTTGTATAGTGTTTGTGTGTTGAATCGTTGCTCCGTTTTGAGTGTGCTATATATGAAACTTGCTTGATTTTGCATGTAGTTTCATATTATCATGTTGCATCCTTGTTTTGGTGTATTTGCTTGATGTTTGTATGCATTTTGCATCAATGCCATGTTTAACTTGTTTTGCTCATATCTTCTAGGCCGTAGCTCCGAATTAAATGAACTTTATATGTAACTTGACTAGAATCTTGTGTGGATCATATTGGTGCATCTTAACTTGCTTTTTAATAACTTGAACATAAGGTTTATTCAGATCTGGACCAATTTCGAAATTTGCATATGAGGACTTACCGGAATTGTTATATGTTGTTCCCGGCCTCATTTAAACTTGCCTTGATGTGTTGTTCTTATTTGCATCATCTCTTGCCATGAGTAGCTTCATGTAGCTTTGTCATGCATCATACTTGGTTGAGCATCATGCCTTGTTCATGTGCGGTATGTTTACCGTGTTGTGTGCTTCTTCTCGATAGTTCCTGTTTCGTTGCGATCGTGAGGATTCGATCGTCTACGCTTGGTTCGGCTTCATCCGTTCGTCTTCTTCATGGACTCGTTCTTCTTCCTTGTGGGATTTTAGGCAAGATGACCGCTACCCTGGATCTCACTACTATCATTGCTATGCTAGTTGCTTCGTTCTATTGCTATGTTGTGTTACCTATCTTTTGCTGATCAAGCCTCCCAAATTGCCATGAACCTCTAACCTTTGACACCCTTCCTAGCAAACCCTTGCTTGGCTATGTTACCGCTTTGCTCAGCCCTCTTATAGCGTTGCTAGTTGCAGGTGAAGTTGAAGATTTCCCCATGTCGGACAGGATTATGTTGGGATATCACAATATCTCTTATATTATTAATGCATCTATATATTTGGTCAAGGGTGGAAGGCTCGGCCTTATGCCTGGTGTTTTGTTCCACTCTTGCCGCCCTATTTTCCGTCATATCGGTGTTATGTTCCCGGATTTTGCGTTCCTTACGCGGTCGGGTGATTTATGGGACCCCCTTGACAGTTCGCTTTGAATAAAACTCCTCCAGCAAGGCCCAACATTGGTTTTACCATTTGCCTCACCACCACCTATATTTCCCTTGGGAGTAATTTACCCAAGGGTCATCTTTATTACAGCCCCCCGGGCCAGTGCTTGTCTAAGTGTTGGTCCAAACTAGAGCACCGTGCGGGACCATCCCTTGGCAACTTGGGTTACGTTGGTACCTGTACGCTTAGCTTATCCGGTGTTGCCCTGAGAACGAGATATGTGCAGCTCCTATTGGGATTGTCGGCGCATCGGGTGGTCTTGCTGGTCTTGTTTTACCATTGTCGAAATGTCTTGTAAACCGGGATTCCGAGTCTGATCGGGTCTTCCTGGGAGAAGGTATATTCTTCGTTGATCGCGAGAGCTTATCATGGGCTAAGTTGGGACACCCCTGCAGGGTATAATCTTTCGAAAGCCGTGCCTGTGGTTATAGGCAGATGGGAATTTGTAAATGTCCGGTTGTAGATAACTTGACACCAGATCCGAATTAAAACGCATCAACCGCGTGTGTAGCCGTGATGGTCTCTTTTCGGTGGAGTCCGGGAAGTGAACACGGTCTTTGGGTTATGTTTGACGTAAGCAGGAGTTCAGGATCACTTCTTGATCATTACTAGTTGACGACCGTTCCATTTGCTCTCTTCTCGCTCTTATTTGCGTATGTTAGCCACCATATATGCTTAGTCGCTGCTGCAGCCTCACCACTTTACCCCTTCCTTTCCCTTTAAGCTTTGCTAGTCTTGATACCCATGGTAATGGGATTGCCGAGTCCTCGTGGCTCACAGATTACTACAACAACAGTTGCAGGTACAGGTTCATGCGATGATCATGACGCGAGAGTGATGTTTGCTTGTCTTGGAGTTCTTCTTCTGCTTCTTCTTTGATCAGGGGATATGTTCCAGGTCAGCAGCCTGGGCTAGCAGGGTGGATGTCGTTTGAGCTTCTGTTTGTGTTTCATCTGTAGTTGGATGTTGCTCTTATGTATGATGATGTTGTATTCGTGTGGCATTGTATGCCTTATGTATGTATCCCCATCTATTATGTAATGTTGATGTAATGATATCCACCTTGCAAAAGTGTTTCAATATGCGGGTCTATCCTTGGTGGGACCTTCGAGTTCCTTTTGGATAGGGTCGCATATTGGGCGTGACATGGAGTCAAGTTACAGTTGCATGCTTCTTTATATGTAGTCTCACAGTTTGATGTACACTAACACTTCCAATGTTCGTTGTTGGACTAGCACCTAGGCGCAAGAGGAAACAAACACCAGGGATAATGCTCGATAGGTTAACTAAATCTAGAGGAGGAAGAATGGAGATCCATTTTGAGGCAGGTTTATGAAGGCCACGTGATGCTATAGAGTCAGCCAAGTTAGTATCAGAGGCAGCGGTTGCCGTTAGGTGTCATGTACGTATCCTCCCAACATGGATTTAGTATAGGAATGACAAAGACGAAACCCAGTTCAACACCTTTCTCAACCATTTATCTGTAAGTATGGTTATGTATGGAAACTAGTAATATCGCTTTACTCTGTCCCATACTTTCTAGGTTGCTGATAATGAGACTCCCATAATTTTCAACAGATGAGGTTCAAGTTGGATAGCCAAGATGATGCAACCAGACAAGCTTGCACCCATGTTTTCAAGTCTGCTCTGCGACAGCATCGGTATAACTTGAGGAAAACTCACTTTGAAGGCAAGGCTAACAGTGAACTTTCCCAAACATCTCCAGTGGAAAATATATCGGATGAAGACTGGAGGGGCCTTGTTAAACACTGGTTTGATCCGAAGTATCAGGTACATTATGGTGCTCCATCAGACACCTCCGTGATGATACGTGTTTGTCACAGTAGGTCGCGTTTTTTGTCATGCATGTACATCCATGACGATTTTATGACAGAATCAAGATAGTCATACCTGTGCTGTCATAGAAGTGTTCCATGACATTACCAAAATTATCATCACGGAAGTGTCCACTTCCATGACGATAAATCACGCATCACAGAAGTTCTTTCGTCAAGGGTGATCAACACATGGCATCCACCGTAACGGAACGCCGTTAAGCTATCGGGTCGGGTTTTGGATCCGATAACCCGTTAACAGCCCGACCAATGGGAAATTTCCATGTGTAAAATTCTTATTGGCCGGACGAAACACGTGTCAGCTCGTCAGTGGGTCAGATAGGCGCCTATGATATGTCGACACGTGCCACATCCCACCACTGGCCCATTTAGCTTACAAACCGGCCCATTTAACTTGGTCAAAAGTTAACGGGCTGGCCCATGAAAAGCCTGTTAACGGTCTCTTCGCAAATAGCCCATTTTACGGCCCGTTAACTCACGGCCCGTTAGGCACTAAAGGAAATTGGCCCAACAATGTCATGTGGGCCGTCGAATATAACACCAGCCCATTTCACGTTCGGCCCATGTATGGCCCACGACGTCTTTCAGCCCATATGAGGCCCTCATATCTTTCGGCCCTTCATAGGCCCACAATGACTCTAGCCCATAATGAGCAGCAATTTTCTTTGTACCCGTTAACGGCCCGTGATTTACATGGGCCGTTTCCAGCCCGTGTTAGCTTTCGGCCTATTAACGGCCCATACGTTCTTGGGCTCCTTTTCGGCCCTCGATTACTTCCGGCCCGTTACTGGCATGTTCCCCTAATGGGCCAAATTCGGCCCATGGCAAGAGTCGGCCTGTTACTAGCATGTTCCCCAAATGGGCCAAATTCAGCCCATGGCAAGAGTCGGCCCGTTACTGGCATGTTACCCTAATGGGCCAAATTCGGCCCATGGCAAGAGTCGGCCCATTTCTGGCCAGTCCGTCCTATATTCTGGCCCATTAACGACCCGTTATGCCTGTGACAGAATTAAGCTTTTGCAGTCCTACGGCCTGTTAACGACCCGTTTCTGTGTTGGGCCGATACTAATTACGCCCGATTACGGCCCATGTAGACTAATTTATCTGACGGCCTGAGGCCCACCGATTACAGGCCCATTTATCGACGGCCCAAGGCCCACCGATTACAGGCCCATTTATCGACGGCCCATAGGAGACCCATGGATCCTACGGCCCGTATATGGCTGATGGTAGTTGCGGCCACTAGCAAACCAGGGAAAAAGAAGACTAGGAAATAAATAAGGCCGAAACTAACGCTAGGCTATTAAGGCGATTGCATAGATTACATCCACTCGGCATCAAAGCTCGCCACCAGTGCAAATATAGGGAACACCCTACACTATACAAAAATGGCTTGCTGTTTTCTTCAGCCGGTGGCTGCACGTTAATAATAAATTTTGTATCGCACCAAAACAAATTACAACTATATAACAAAAGGAAGGTTGGCATAAAACTTAACAGTCTAGCAGATAAATGCACCACCAGAAGTTCAGAAGCTCGGTTCATTTGACCTGATTGTTACGTTTCCATGCTGTATTGTCTGATGGAGCACCATAACCCTCGCCTTCATTTCCCCTAGGCTCCTGAACAACATAACAAATGTCTGAAAGTCTGGTTTCAAAACCATGCATATCTTGACGACATTGAGCAATGTTTCTCCTTGTTTCACAAAGGGCCTCTGTTAGGGAATGGACTTGTGTCTGGAACGCAGATACAACATTGCTTTGAGCTTGCATATCTTGATCATGAGGCAGTTTGGACGATATTTCCTTAACAACCAACCCAGTATTACGCAGGAACATGCTTTTGGCACTGTTAGTGGACAGGTACTGACCCACTGCAGCAAGAGCTGACATTGCGGTTATAGTTGCCTCCCAGCTTAAGAAGGTGGCGGTTCCACCATTTTTTCCATAGCTCGCTGAAAAGTTGAGGTTTTACATTAGTAGTACCAGAACATAAGATATTAAGGAGGCAGCAAAACCAAACAAAATAGCTTTGGTCTATATACAGAACTTATTTTGGTGAACCCATGTAAAATATTAGTTGTATTTTATTGAAAAGTACATAATAAAACAAGGTTCCAAACATATGACCATGTACCATCGCTGATGTATTGTCTATTTCTTCACATTGTATTGAGGGCTAAGGATAAAGAGACGAAGTTTATAATACGGTAAGCATAGTATGACATCATTCATATCACAAAACAACTGAGAATAGACAAACAGGCAATTGTAACATTATGTGGGCAAATCCAGCACGGAACTAGATTACGGGTCAAGATCAAAGGAACATCACTCCTCTCTTTTAAACCTTGTAAGGTGCAATGATACGCTAAGACAATTGTGTATAAAATTGAAAAGAGTAATAGACATTGGCTGCAAACCATGTAGTTCAAGGCATAAGTCAGAGTAAGTAGTAGTTAAAAGGCATGAGGATCAATGACTTACAACAGCGACTTTGACTGGTGTAGTCATGCCCTTCTTCTTGCTGGTGTGACAGTCCTTGAAGATTTCCACATCATTTGGTTCAGGTACTTTTTGGTCCTTGCGGGCTTTCCTCTGCATTTCGAACAAGTCAATATAGATCTGATAATATGGTACAACGAAAAGAGTGAAACAACAGCTAATTACAAGAGCCTCGCAGTGTGCAATATAGCTATGAGATCCTGTCGTCTGTTGGAATTTCACTTCCGTACGGTTGGCATTATTCTTTGAACAGTTCACCTACAAGAAAATAGATTTGTGTGGCACATGCGTAAATATGACTTCAACATGTGATCTGACATTTCCATCAGATAATACAACATGGAAACGTAACAGTCAGGTCAAATGAACCGAGCTTCTGAACTTCTGGTGGTGCATTTATCTGCTAGACTGTTAAGTTTTATGCCAACCTCCCTTTTGTTATATAGTTGTAATTTGTTTTGGTGCGATACAAAATTTATTATTAACGTGCAGCCACCGGCTGAAGAAAATAGCAAGCCATTTTTGTATAGTGTAGGGTGTTCCCTATATTTGCACTGGTGGCGATCTTTGATGCCGAGTGGATGTAATCTGTGCAATTGCCTTAATAGCCTAGCGTTAGTTTCGGCCTTATTTATTTCCTAGTCTTCTTTTTCCCTGGTTTGCTAGTGGCTGCAACTACCATCAGCCATATACAGGCCGTAGGATCCATGGGTCTCCTATGGGCCGTCGATAAATGGGCCTGTAATCGGTGGGCCTTGGGCCGTCGATAAATGGGCCTGTAATCGGTGGGCCTCGGGCCGTCGGATAAATTAGTCTACATGGGCCGTAATCGGGCGTAATTAGTATCGGCCCAACACAGAAACGGGTCGTTAACAGGCCGTAGGACTGCAAAAGCTTAATTCTGTCACAGGCATAACGGGTCGTTAATGGGCCAGAATATAGGACGGACTGGCCAGAAATGGGCCGACTCTTGCCATGGGCCGAATTTGGCCCATTAGGGTAACATGCCAATAACGGGCCGACTCTTGCCATGGGCTGAATTTGGCCCATTTGGGGAACATGCTAGTAACGGGCCGACTCTTGCCATGGGCCGAATTTGGCCCATTAGGGGAACATGCCAGTAACGGGCCGGAAGTAATCGAGGGCCGAAAAGGAGCCCAAGAACATATGGGCTGTCAATAGGCCGAAAGCTAACACGGGCTGGAAACGGCCCATGTAAATCACAGGCCATTAACAGGTACAAAGAAAATTACTGTTCATTATGGGCTAGAGTCACTGTGGGCCTATGAAGGGCCGAAAGATATGAGGGCCTCATATGGGCTGAAAGACGTCGTGGGCCATACATGGGCCGAACGTGAAATGTGCTGGTGTTATATTCGACGGCCCACATGACGTTGTTGGGCCGATTTCCTTTAGTGCCTAACGGGCCGTGAGTTAACGGGCCGTAAAATGGGCTATTTGCGAAGAGACCGTTAACAGGCTTTTCATGGGCCAGCCCGTTAACTTTTGACCAAGTCAAACGGGCCGGATTTGTAAGCTAAATGGGCCAGCGGTGGGATGTGGCACGTGTCGACATATCATAGGCGCCTATCTGGCCCACTGACGAGCTGACACGTGTTTCGTCCGGCCAATAAGAATTTTACACGTGGAAATTTCCCATTGGTCGGGCTGTTAACGGGTTATCGGATCCAAAACCCGACCCGATAGCTTAACGGCGTTCCGTTACGGTGGATGCCACGTGTCGATCACCCTTGACGAAAGAACTTCTGTGATGCGTGATTTATCGTCATGGAAGTGGACACTTCCGTGATGATAATTTTGGTAATGTCATGGAACACTTCTACGACAGCACAGGTATGACTATCTTGATTCTGTCATAAAATCGTCATGGATGTACATGCATGACAAAAAATGCGACCTACTGTGACAAACATGTATCATCACAGAAGTGTATTTTTTTTGTAGTGGGGGCACCTCTAGACACACAAGTTGATCTGTTGATCTCTCCCAGCCATGTGCGGTGCCCCCCTCCACCATATTCCACCTCGGTCATATCGTAGCGGTGCTTAGGCAAAGCCCTGCGTCGGTAGCAACATCATCACCATAATCACGCCGTCGTGCTGACGAAACTCTCCCATGAAGCTCTACTGGATCGGAGTTCGTGGGACGTCATCGAGCTGAACGTGTGCTGAACTCGAAGGTGCCGTACATTCGGTACTTGGATTGGTCGGATCATGAAGACATACGACTACATCAACCGCGCTGTGCTAACGCTTCCACTTTCGGTCTACGAGGGTACGTGGACTCACTCTCCCCGCTCGTTGCTATGCATCACCATGATCTTGCATGTGCGTAGGAAATTTTTGAAATTACTACGTTCCCCAACAGTGGCATCAGAGCTAGGTTTACGCGTAGATGTTATATGCACGAGTAGAACACAAGTGAGTTGTGGGAGGTACAAGTCATACTGCTTACCAGCATGTCATACTTTGGTTCGGCAGTATTGTTGGATGAAGTGGCCTAGACCGACATTACGCGCACACTTACGCGAAACTGGTTTTGCCGCCATGCTTTGCACACAGGTGACTAGCGGGTGTCAGTTTCTCCAACTTTCGTTGAACCGAGTGTGGCTACGCCCGGTCCTTGAGAAGGTTAAAACAACACTAACTTGACGAACTATCGTTGTGGTTTTGATGCGTAGGTAAGAACGGTTCTTGCTCAGCCCGTAGCAGCCACGTAAAACTTGCAACAACAAAGTAGAGGACTTCTAACTTGTTTTTGCAGGGCATGTTGTGATGTGATATGGTCAAGGCATGATGCTATATTTTATTGTATGAGATGATCATGTTTTGTAATCGAGTTATCGGCAACTGGCAGGAGCCATATGGTTGTCGCTTTATTGTATGCAGCTGGCAGGAGCCATAACGAGCCTAGCATATGCAGATATGGCCTCGGAACACTAAGACCGAAAGGTCGAGCGTTAATCATATAGTAGATATGATCAACATAGTGATGTTCACCATTGAAAACTACTCCATTTCACATGATAATCGGTTATGGTTTAGTTTATTTGGATCATGTGATCACTTAGATGATTAGAGGGATGTCTATCTAAGTGGGAGTTCTTAAGTAATATGATTAATTGAACTTTAATTTATTATGAACATAGTCCTGCTAGTATTTTGCAAATTATGTTGTAGATCAATAGCTTGCATTGTTGCTTCCCTATGTTTATTTTTGATATGTTCCTAGAGAAAAACTATGTTGAAAGACATTAGTAGCAATGATGCGGATTAGATCCGTGATCTGAGGTTTATCCTCATTATTGCACAGAAGAATTATGTCCTTGATGCACCGCTAGGTGACAGACCTATTGTAGGAGCAGATGCAGACGTTATGAACGTTTGGCTAGCTCAATATTGTCGGAGTAAATGACCACGAGTAGCCTAACCGGCTCCCTTTGGCCCTCAGAAAAAACCATGGGCCGACCGAGCCTTGAAGCGCCCAAGACACGGGGCCGCCTTCTTCCGGCCGGCTATCACCTAGGCCGACTAGCGGAAGGCAGCCCGGTCATAAAACAATCTTTGGGGGACGCCACGACAGGGCCGACTCCAAGAAAGCCGGCCCATGAAGGACCGGCTCCAAGAAATCCGGCCCATGAAGGACCGGCTCCAAGAAAGCCGGCCCATGGCAGGCGGCCATGGGCCGCACCCTATAGTCAACCCCCCATAACAGTGACGAGACGGGGCGTGGCTACAGTGGACCCTGCCACCCCCGAATCTCGGAACAAGCATGGCTACAGTACGCCGTACATGGCGGACATCTCCTGTCCGGCGAGGCACTGTTGCCATGCGAATCATGACGCCATCCACGACGGGCCGTTGGTACGGCCCCGATGCGGCGGGCCCCTTCGGTCAGAGAGACATCCGAAGGCGATCTGGCCTCCCCTAGCCGGCCTAAGGCCAGGCCGGCTTCCTACAGCCGGCTTGCTCCCCTCACCGGGGTGCGCGCACCATTAAGCAGACAAGACGAGGTAAGGCTACAGTGAGCGCCCACAAGGCGGCGACACTGTAGCCATGCTTACCTCGACAAAGCCCTCGTCAACAGAGGCGAGACGACAGTAACCAGCCCCCGACAAGACCCCCCAAGCGGTGGGGCCGGCCTGTCGACCAATGGGCCGGCAGCCGGCGGGATCCACCAGCCGGCGGGCCCCAGAAGCCGGCGGGCGTAGACGCTGACGGCCTGGGCCCATGCCCAGGCCGGATTACCATTGTACCCCTGGGGGTAGGCCTATATAAACCCCCCAGGACACCCATGCAAAGGGTGGATCTCAGAGAGTTTTAGACACTACCATAGGAAGATAAGAGAGCTAGCCTTGCCTAGGGGTGGGCATATAACCCGAAAACCGAACGACCGGACCGATTTAACCTGAAACGAAGCCGAAGTGACCGAAACCGATTAGTTCGGTACTATGCTCGGTTAGCGATTATGAGAAACCGAATTTAGTTCGATGATTTCGGTCTGCACAGTCAAGCGACCGAATTGACCGAAGCACCAAGGCCCACCAATTCCATAAATTAGTTCCCATATGTACGCTATGTGTTGCCAGCCAACGAACAAAAAATCAATTGTATTGATGGGATGGCGCATTAATGTGATGAGTGGAAAATAGTGTCGTGGGCTGGTGGTCCCTTGATTCTCTCCCTACAAGACACCCACCATCTTTTTTTAGTGAACCTAGGTACTGTTTGTTGTTGCATGTTGTCTCGCTCACCTCATGTATTTTTTCTTTGAGCATAACACGTGTTGTTATCTAGCCCAACCGAGACAAACAAGTATAGCAGCTATCCCATCCGCCATCCCATCCCGCCAGCCCAACCCGCCAGCTATTCGGTTTGTTCAGTGCAAAACCGAGTACGAACCGATCAATCGGGGCACCGAAGGCTCGGTTTTGTTTATTGCTAGAGACCGATCGGTCCATGTTTTCTATGAACCGAGAAAATCAAAACACCGAAGCACCGAACCGTTCGGTCTGGGGGAACCGAACGCCCACCCTTAGCCTTGCCCTTCTTCCTCCTCCCACCGAACAACTCAAGGAGCCTCTTGTAGCTTCTTATCGATCTAGTGATCATGCAGAGACCCCGCAGAGCAGGAGTAGGGGTATTATCTCCATGGAGAGCCCCCAACCTGGGTAAGATCCACCGGCGTGCATGTCTTCGCCTTATCCCGCTTCCAGGCACCGGCGATGTCTTACTGGCTCCCACAATGATAAGCCACCCATTGGCATATGTCGCACCTACCACCTGACATTTGGCGCCCACCGTGGGGCCAGGTGCACCGTTGTCCGGAGACCTGCTCTGGATGGGAACCCTCTTCCTCCCCAGTGAGCGTAGCCAGCCCGGCACGCCCGATGGCGCTTGCCCCGACACGCTGCAAAGCGTCGACGACGCCTGCGCAACGAGCTGCCTCGCTGATCTTCTTGGCGAGACTCACATCTCCGACAAGCCCGCATCCAACGCGGGCACAGGCTGCCCCGAGAGCCGCCTCGTCAGCCTCCTCGACTAACTCCACGTCTCCGGCGAGCCTACCGCGGACTTGGAGTCGGTCGGCTCCACCAACCCGATGCTTGTTGATTCCGACACGGCGTCGCTCGACGCCTACCCCTCCGACGTGATCGTCTTTGACGATCCTCTCCCTCGAGCCGACAGTGGCGGCAGCACCGTCACCGAAGTGCTAGTCATCAGCCACGGCGTCGCCTCCGACGAGAACGCCCACGACGCCCTGCAGGCTACATTGCATGACCTGTCCGCCCCCATCCCGGCGGACGCTGACGCTGAGGCGCTGGAGGCATGCCGCCTTGCCCTCCTTGCGGAGGGCCAAAAGATAGCCACCATGAGGCGCCTCACGGAAGCCCACCAGCATGAAGTCGACCGCGCCGCCTTCGGCACGCCACCTCCAAAAGGGCCAAGCCGAGTCGGCGTCGTCAAGAAACGCGGCGCGACCATCGCCAGCATCCTGGGAGCGGACCGCCCAGTCTACGCCACGCCCCTCGAGAATCTGCGCGCCGCCCAGTCGATTGTTGACGAGCTAAACGGACTGGGGGCCGACGAGCTCCCCTACATGACCAGATGCATCCAGTAGCTGATCGACGCGGCTGCAGCATGGCATGAAGCCGGCGTCCGAGCTGGAAGCCCCCCTCGCCGAGAGCATGGCGCAACGTCGCGTACGCCGACTACGGGTGGCGCCCGTACAAGACAAGAGAAGGAGCCGGCTGCTAGCCGCAGCCGGACTCGCATTACCATCGAGCGCGACGCAGAAGGCCGTCCCCGAGGAGTGGAACAACAAGGCGACCTGCCTCCTCCTCCGCCTCGCGGGGAAAGATATCCCACCCCGCCGCCTGTCGAGCATCCGACTCGAAGCGGCCGACTTGGACGTCGTGAGGGAGTCGGCGAGAATGACGCCCGCCATCGGGTCGACCGCCTAGCGCGATCCCTGGCCCTGGAAGAAGAAGATGATGTCGGCCCGCCTTGTTTCGGCCCATCCGCGACGAGCCCTTTCCCAAAGGGTTCTCGCTCCCAAGAGACATGCCCAAGTACAACGGCTCCATGAAGCCAGAAGACTAGTTGATCGACTACTCCACCGCAGTTCGCATAGCGAATGGAAATCGAGGCGTTGCCGTGAAATATGTCCCCCCTGATGCTCCAAGGCACGATGCGCACCTGGCTCAACAGTCTCAAGCCTTACAGCATCCAGCTGGCTAGACTTCACTGAAGCCTTCATACGCAACTTCACCAGCACCTACAAGCGGGCTCCCAAGCCCCGATAGCTCTCCTTGTGTGTACAAGGGCCCAGCGAATCAACGCACGACTACCTCACGCGTTGGGCCGAGCTTCGCAACTCCCGCGAAGGGGTGCACGAGGTCCAGGCCATAGACTACTTCACCACTGGGTGCCGCGAGGGCACTCTCCTCAAGCACCGACTCCTCTGCGACGAGCCGGCTACCCTCGATGAGCTACTGATCATCGCAGACAAGTATGCCATGGCCGACTCCTCAATGAAGACCGAGCTCCGGGTAGACGCCTCCGGAAAAATGCTGACACCGGCTCCCAAGACGCCGGCTGCAGAATCAAGCCAGCGCCCGTATCAAAATGACCACAAGCGCAAGGCACCTATGCCGCCTTCCACTAGCCAGCAGGTGGCCACGATCGAAGAAGAACAGCCTGAGGGACGGCCGGCTCCGAAGAAGCAGAAGGGTGGCAGGCCGGCTTGGCAGCCGGTTTTCTCCTACGAGCAAACCCTCGACACCCCCTGCAAGTTCCATAGCGGCGCAAAGCCGTCCAACCATACAACACGGAAGTGTCATTGGCTCACCCGAATCTCCAAGGGCGAGGGGCTGTTGCCGCCTCCGCCTGCAGGCCAGCCGCCTTCTGCCCCACAGCAGCCGGCCGCTCGTCCTGCAGTCGGAGCTGTCCAAGACGAGTTCCCCGACGAGCAAGCCGCCTACGTCGTGTTCACCAGCCAGCCAGAAGATCAGCGCAGCCGGCGCCGACAGCAGCAAGAAGTCAACGCGGTCGCCTCCAGTAACCCCATGCATTGGTCAGAGAAGCCCATCAGCTGGAGCCGGGACAACCACCCAGAGGTGATGCCGTCTCCTGGCTCCTATGCCCTGGTTTTGGATGCCACCCTGGCGACAGAGAAGCGTGCCGCCCGATTCTCCTGCATGCTAATAGACGGCGGGAGCAGTATTAACATTCTGTACCGAGACACAATGGAGAAGCTCAACATCAAGCCGAAGCAACTCATGCCAAGCCGGACTGTGTTCCACGGCATCGTACCCGGCCTGTCCTGCTCACCAATCGGCAAGATCAAGATGGATGTCCTCTTTGGGGACAAGGATCATTTCCGCCGAGAGGCAATATGGTTCGAGGTAGTGGATTTGGAGAGCCCGTACCACGCATTGCTTGGCCGACCAGCGTTGGCCAAGTTTATGGTTGTGCCCCACTACGCCTACCTCAAGATGAAGATGCCAAGTTCCAAGGGCATTATCACCATAGCTGGAGACTATAAGAAGTCTTCTGAGTGTGCAGCAGCCAGCAGTCGGCTGGCCGAGTCCCTCGTGATCGCCGAAGAGAAGAAGATGCTGGATCGAATTGTGACCTTGGCTGGCAAGCAGCCGGCCTTGTCCCCTGACCCCAAAGAGTGTGAAGCTCAAGGTTCTTTCCAGGCGGCCAAGGAGACTTACCTCTGGACCCGGAGCACCCGGAGAGGCACACTGTCATAGGCACAGGCCTTGACAACAAATAGGAAGGCGAGCTCGTCGATTTCCTCCGTGAGAATCGGGACGTCTTTGCATGGTCCCCCAAAGACATGCCGGGTGTCCCGACGGATTTCGCCGAGCACAAGCTACATGTCCGATCTGATGCAAAGCCGGTCAGGCAGCCCTTGCACCGCCTGTCGGAAGAGAAGAGAAGAGTAGTCGGAGAAGAAATAGCTCGGCAGCTGGCAGCCGACTTCATTATGGAAGTGTTCTTTCCAGAATGGCTGCGAACCCGGTCCTCGTGTTAAAGAAGAACAAGCAGTGGCGCATGTGCATCAACTACACCAGCCTCAACAAAGCCTGCCCTAAAGATCCATTCGCCCTGCGAAGGATCGACCAAGTGATTGACTCCACAGCCGGATGCGAGCTATTGAGTTTCTTGGATGCTTATTCAGGCTACCACCAGATAAAGTTGAACCCGGCTGATCGCTTGAAGACCGCCTTCATCACCCCATTCGGAGCTTTCTGTTACCTGACTATGACATTCAGCTTGAGAAATGTCGGTGCCACCTTTCAGCGTTGCATGCAGAAATGCCTCCTCAAGCAACTCGGCAGAAATGCCCACGTCTACGTAGACGATGTCGTGGTGAAGACGGAGAAGCGCGGCACCCTGCTGGAAGACCTCAAGGAGACCTTTGAGAATTTGCGCCGGTTTCAGATCAAGCTCAACCCGGAGAAGTGCGTGTTCGGGGTACCAACCGACCAGCTTCTAGGCTTCCTGGTCTCCGAATGCGGCATCGAGTGCAACCCAGTGAAGATCAAGGCTATAGAGAGAATGAAAGTCCCTACCAAGCTGCGAGACGTCCAAAAGTTCACCGGATGCTTGGCGTCTTTGAACCGATTCATGAGCCGGCTCGGAGAGAAGGCTCTCCCCCTCTATCGTCTCATGACGAAGTCCACTCACTTTGAGTGGAATGACCAGGCGGACCAAGCTTTCCATGAGCTGAAGAAGATGTTGTCCATACCACCTGTCTTGGCGGCCCCAACTGAGAAGGAGCCCATGCTCCTCTACATCGCCGCTACCAGCCGGGTTGTCAGCACGGTCATCATAGTCCAGCGTCCCGAAGAAGGCAGAGCTCAGCTAGTCCAGAGGCCGGTATATTATTTGAGCGAAGTACTGTCCGCCTCAAAACAGAACTACCCGCACTATCAGAAAATGTGCTATGGTGTGTACTTCGCCTCCAAGAAACTCAAGCCCTACTTTCAAGAACATCCCATCACGGTCGTATGCACTGCCCCGCTTGCCGAGATCATAGGCAGCCGGGATGCATCCGGCCGAGTGGTGAAATGGGCCATCGCGCTGGCTCCTTACACAGTCTACTATCAGCCCCGCAGCGCCATCAAGTCCCAAGCATTGGCCGACCTCCTCGTCGATTGGGCCGAGACCCAGTACCTGCCACCGGCCCCCGACTCCACTCATTGGCGGATGCACTTTGACGGATCCAAGATGCGCACCGGCTTGGGAGCCGGCATCGTCCTCACCTCTCCCAAGGGCGACAAACTCAGATACACACTGCAAATCCACTTTGCCGCCTCCAACAATGTGGCCGAGTACGAGGCGCTCATACACGGGCTCCGGCTAGCCAGGGAACTCGGCATCCACCGGATCCTGTGTTATGGCGACTCGGACTTAGTGGTTCAGCAATCATCCGGCGACTGGGATGCCAAGGACGCAAACATGGCAAGCTACCGTTTCCTCGTCCAGCAGCTCAACGGATACTTCGAGGGGTGCGAGTTCCTTCACGTGCCACGGGCCGACAATGAGCAAGCAGATGCCCTGGCACGAATAGGCTCCACCCGACAAGCTATACCAACCGGCGTCGCCCTCCAACGCCTCCTCAAGCCATCTGTCAAGCCGTCTCCGGAATCCAGTTCCATCTTCGTGCCGCCTGACCCCGACGCAGTCGGATCCGACTTCGGGGACCATCCAGGCGACCCGGGGACTTCGGCAGCCAGCTCGGGGACTGCCATAGTCAAACCCAGCCCGGGGACTGCAGCAACACAGCAGGCAGAGGCCGACTCCAACTCCTCAAAACCCAGCCCGCCCACTCTGGTTGCAGTAGCCGTTTTGGCAGTCGAAGAAATCACAGCTCCATCATGGGCCCAGCCCATCCTCCGTTTCCTGGTAAATGGAGAGCTACCGACTGACGAGATCTCGGCAAGACAAGTCCAACGCCGAGCCGGAGCTTACACAATAATGAACCAAGAGCTAGTCAGGCGCAGTGCTACCAGAGTCTTCCAGCGCTACGTCGAGCCAGATAAAGGCATAGCAATCCTCGAAGACATCCACCAAGGCGAATGTGGCCACCATGCCGCCTCCAGGGCGCTCGTCGCCAAGGCTTTCCGCCATGGATTCTTCTGGCCGACTGCTTTGGAGGATGCCAAGGAACTAGTCAAACACTGCAAAGGGTGCCAAGTCTTCGGCTCCAAGCAACACTTGCCGGTTTCTGCACTTAAGACCATCCCCATCACTTGGCCCTTTGCCGTCTGGGGGTTGGACATGGTCGGCCCATTCAAGACGGCGCGCGGCGGCATGACACATCTGCTTATCGCCGTGGAAAAATTTACCAAGTGGATTGAAGCAAAACCGATCAAGAAACTGAATGGGCCGACTGCCGTAACATTCATCATGGATATTACAACTCGGTATGGCGTGCCACACAACATCATCACCGACAACGACATAAATTTTGCCAAGGGAGCACTGGCACATTTCTGCGTGACACAGGGCATCCGTCTGGACTTAGCGTCCGTTGCCCACCTGCAGTCAAACGGCCAAGTCGAGCGAGCAAATGGCCTCATCCTCTCCAGCATCAAGCCCCGACTGGTCGTGCCGCTAGAGCGTTTGGCTGGCTGCTGGCTCGACGAGCTACCGGCCGTCCTCTGGAGTTTGCACACTACCCCAAACAAGTTAACCGACTTCACCCCTTTCTTCCTTGTATATGGTGCCGAGGCTGTCATCCCAACTGACATCGAATTCGACTCACCTCGGGTCACCATGTACACGGAGGCGGAGGCTAAAGAAGCAAGAGAAGACGGTGTCGACTTGCTGGAAGAAAGCCGACTGTTAGCCCTCAGCCGGTCCGCCATCTACCAGCAAGGTCTGCATCGTTACCACAGTCGAAGGGTGAAGCCAAGATCCTTCCAAGAGGGAGACCTTGTACTCCGGCTGATACAGCGAACAGCCGGCCAGCACAAGGTCTCAGCACCTTGGGAAGGCCCCTTCGTCATCAGCCGGGCTCTGGGAAACGACTCCTATTACTTAATCGACGCACAGAAGCCGAAGGCACGCAAGAGAGACGACTCCGGCAAGGAGTCGGAGCGCCCATGGAATGCTAATCTTCTTTGAAGATTTTACAGTTGAAATGCAGTATGTATCACGCTACCTTTTGTATTAAGTATCAGACAACGGGCCCCCCGAGGAGTTCTCGGGGACTACCCTATTTTATCTATGTATGCCGGGTATCGTACCCATGGCTACCCCACCATATTTATTTTCTCCGTCCGGCACCGGGTCCGACTAGTCGGCCCGGGGACTTGCCGCCTTGAGTTATGTCCAAGTTCTACCTACAGTCAGACAAGTAATGTGCCGACACTCAAGCCCTCTCTTGCGAAAGGCACAGCTCGAAGAATCGGCTGCCCGACTAGTGAGAGTTGAAGGCGGAAAGGATGCCCACATGAGAAACGGCTAAGGACTAATGAACTTACATAACACAAGCCGGCTTCCCCCTCGCCAACCGGTTGTCGAAGCGGCCGGCTGGCCGACTTCCTTTCCTACTCTGCTACAATCTAAGAAAGCTTGAGTACTTACCTTCCTAGATGGCTGAACTCCTTACCCGGCCACAGACTGCAGAGCAGCTGTCCGGCTGGGAAGGCGGCAACCAAGGGAAGGCGGCAAAGGAAAAAAGCCGAGAGATAAAAAGCAAGTAGGAATGGAAGCCAAGCTCATGCATAATAATATTTACACAAAAGGCCTTTGAGAGGATGGCATTCAACGAAGTTTGAATACACCCCCAGTGGGTGGAATTGCGCAAAGATAACAAATCTGTTCAAAGAGTGTCAAGCAGGAAAATAAAAACAGTGAATCAAGCCAAGGGAGCGCCCGGAGCATCAGGAAGATTGGTTGAGATGACGGCGTCGGCTGGAGGAGTGGCCGGCTGGCGAGTCTCGGCCTGGTCATCACCGGCAGCAGGCGGAGCATTCGCGCGCGCCTCGTTGCTGGAGGCATGGTCAGGCTGAGGCTGGCTGGCTGCTCCAACATCCGGCACAACATCTTCACCGTCTTCCTCCTCCTCCTCCTCTTCGCCCTCATCGCTGGAGTCAATCTCCTCCGTCGAGTCTTCACCGTCGGCCGGGTTCAGCCCAAACCATTCCTCCGGCTGCGCGACGCCGTCCTTGTTCACCTCAGGAGCAAAGGCGCTGGTGTCGGTGAAGTCGGCGATCGCCAAGGGGCGCTGGATGATAGCCGGCCGCACCGCCTCCAGCTCCCCGTCAGCCTCCTGCTGCCAGGTGCGCAGTCGGTCCAAGTTCAGCCCAGGGTACCAAGCCCGGACGAACTCTAGCGCCCGGCGGGCGCCGGATCGAGCTGCTGAAGCCTTCCAGGCCTCAAGGCGGCCGACGGCTACCTCCAGCCAGTCGGCGGTACGGCTGGGGGTGCGAGGAATTACTTTGCCAGGCCAGAGGGCGGCCAGCTCCTGTGCTCCGGCACGCTGAAGCCGGCGGAGCATGCGGTAGGCCGGCTGAAGGCGGGCCTGGATTGCCAGAAGCTGCTCCTCAAGCGACCGGTTGGCACCCAGCGCGATCTCAACCCTGGCCTGCCGCCAGGCCTCGCAATGAGCTTCGATGGCTTGGTTGGCAGCGACAGAATAGCCAGGAAAGTACTGTTCATAAAGAAGAAAGAAAGAGAGCAAGTCAGGAGATAAACTGGCTTACAAGGAACAAGCAAAAAGTGAAGAAGAAGGCGGCCTACCGTCAACCAAATCCTTGACTCGGCCGTAGCCTTCGCTCAGGGCTTGCCTTGCCTCGGCCCAGCTCGCCGCCTCGGTCTCGTATTCGGCTTTGAGGGCGGCCTCACTGTCCTACGCCGCCTTTAGGGCCGCCCTGTGGCTTTCCTCCTGGTCGGCCAGTCTCTTGGCCAGGCGATCACGCTCCAGAGCCAGGGCACTGAGCTCGCCCTCCCTGGTGCGAAGGGCGGTCTGGACGACGCCCATTTGTTGCCTCAAGTCGGCGTTGCCTCCTGCCAGTATGGAAAGAAGAAGTTAAGAAAGAAGTCGGCAAGAAAGATCCGACCCGACTGCTCAGCAGTCGGCCCGAATCTCGGGGACTACACCCAGTGGGTGCGCTGACGTGTCCCCACATGAGATAAAAAGACAAAGACACTCATGCCGGCTCTCCGTTAGATCGGCGACCCTTTGATTTGCCTCCCGGACCTGGGAGTTGAAGGTAGCGGCGTGGAGGTTGTGATAATCCTGCGCAAGCAAAAGCAAATCAGTAAGGCAAAGTCTTCTAAGAAGTTCCAAGCCGCCTGCTCAGCAGCCGACTCGGAACTCGGGGACTACACCCAGTGGGTGCGCTGACGCGCCCCCAAGGAAAAAATCATGAGCAAGAAAACTCACCCGAACGACCGCCCGGGTCGCAAGAAACTCTCGGGTACACTGCTGCATCGTGGTGGCTTGAGCCTGAAGCCGGCTACGAACATCTTGCGCCGCCAAGTTCAGCGCGGCCATCCCACCGCCCGACGTCCATGCCGGCGAGCTAGCTGTGGCCGACTCCAGATCATGCGACAACAAGCTGGAGCCGGCCGCCCTCTGCGGATCCGGCTCTGAAGCCGCCCTCGCCGCATGCCGGCGAGCCGGCGACAGGACTACAAGATCCGCCGTACCAGTCGGCTCTCCTCCCACCGGCTGCTCAAGCGGCACCTCGGGCTGGCCGCCTTGGCCAGTCCCGGCCAACGGAGGCGGCACCACTTCTCCCTCCGAGACGACTATGTTGCCCCCCTCTCTCTCCATCGCCGGCGGGTCGCGGCCGATTTCCTCCGGCGGGGGCACCGGGATGTCCGGGAGCACGGAGCGGAGTGGGATGACGAGTTGCGTAGGCTGGCCATGCAGGGCCTCCGCCGCCCTCTCTGCGGCCTCGGCTTTTGCCCGGGCCCTGGCTGCGGCGTCGGAGTGCGCCTCGACCGACTCCACCGTCGTCTCCTGGGCCGACTCGGCGGTGGCTGCCCTTCGCTCCTCCACCTCCCGCTCCTCCCGCACCTCCCGCATGTTCCGCTCCGTCGCCGCCCGAAGCTCGGCGCAGGGGTCTATGCAACGGGAGCCTGCAGATCCTCCTGCCCCGCCGACTATGGAGGCGGCGATAGTCCGCTCAAGAGAGAGCGAGGCCCTGGTTGGCAAAACGGAGAAAGGACTTAGAAGAATATCAACTAAAGAAAAAAAAGTGCGTAAGGACCAGAACTTACGCTGAGACCGCCTACGGCTGCTTCACCACTTTGCGGAAGCAGGCCGCCTTCGCGGCCGCCTTGTCCCGCTTGGTCGCCGCCGCGGATCCCTTGGGCTTCTTCGGTTGGCCTCCGATGAGAGTCGGCGCCACCCGACGCTTCTGTGCACCGCCTCGCGTGGTCGGCCCACCGGATGGACCGACGCCTTGGGGGTCAGTCGCCGGCTGGCGGCGCCGAATGGGATCGGCCTCGTCATCATCGAGCCAGTCGTCAAAACCGGCAGTGAAGCTGGAGCCGCCTGTCTCGCCGCCGCCCCGTGCGGCGTCGTCGTCCAGGGCGGCCGCCCCCAAGTCGGCGTCCTCAAAGTCATCTGCCTCACGGTCGGGGGCGAACTCGCGCTCCGGCCCTGCGGTCCCGGCCGAAGGATGAAGGAGAGGATTCTGATTGAAGACAAACCGACTGGTCAAGAGTCGACCAGAAAAGAAAATTGGGCAACAAAGGAAGAAAGAGAACTTACCAAGGGTGGTGGATTGGCGCGAGAGTACGGTGCCTTGCCATACTGCCAGTCCTCGGTGAGCTTGCAGTTGGCGATGTAGTTCACCATGTACGACACCTCGTCGTGAGGCATCTCCCTGGTGCTGAGCCGGCTTGGGTCGAAGCGGCCGCTCATCTAACAGATCAGATGAGGGCGGCCCTGAAGTGGAAGAACCCGTCGCTCGACGAAGGCGGCGATCAAGTTGGGCCCGGTCAGGCGTTCCGACTAGACCAGCACCCGAAGCCGGGCAACGACACCAGCTCCAGCCGGCGTTAGCGACCTGGCCCGGTAGGACCATGAAGCCGGCCTCGCAGCCGGCGGGCCGGCCACGTAGGCCGGCAAGTTGACGTAATCACCCTTCGGGGCAATGTTCTTCATGTAAAAGTAAGAACGTTGCCAAAGCTTCACCGACTGGATCAGCGCAATAGGAGGGAAGGGGTTGTCGGCGGTGGACCTCCTTATGGCGATGAAGGCGCCGCACAGAGCCGGCACGCCCGCGACGACTGTGCCGAGCTTGGATTGGAAAAACTCCCCCCAGAGCTCGATGGTGGGGAGGACACCGAGGAAACCCTCGCACAATGAGACGAAGGCCGACAGCAGCACCACCATGTTGGGGGTGAGGTGGTGCGGCTGAAGCTGGTAGAAATCGAGAAATGCGTGGAAGAAGCCGCTCGCGGGGAGGCCGCCGCTGCGCAGGCAGTGCGAGTAGAAGATCACTCGCTCGCCTTCCTCCGGCGCCGGCGAAACCTCCCTCGCTAGCGCAGGACGGACTCGCAAAAGATGTTCTCCCGGCAGCCGCCGCGTCTTGCGGAGGAAATCGATGTGGTCTTCATGGACGGTGGAGCTGTCCCAAGAGCTCGACGTTAGAGCCATGGCGGCGAGTGTGGCGGCGGAGAGCGCTCTGCGCGGAGGTAGCAAGCCTGCGGCACGCTGGGAAGAAGAAAGGAATGGTGGAGCGGGAGCACAACGAAGGGCTACCGTGGCGAGAAAGAAAAAGGAGGAGGCAGGGCGAGGGCGAGTGTGCGAACGACTGCTGCTCCCCCTCCCCGCCCCTACTTATAGCCTCACGCAGCAAAGCCGAGGAGGCGAGGCGCGCGGGGGGGGGGGGGCGTGGGATTAACTGCGCCCACTCCCCCACGACCCGCGATTATCGCGCCTTGATGGCGGAGTGGGAACCGCCGCCGGAAGACGTGTGGTCGGTTTCGGGCCACAGAAGATCTGCGCACGGGCCGAGGCACGGAAGTGGTGGGCCCTGGCCTGCAGCGGCGTCCCGTCGCGCGCATGGGATGGCAGGCCCTTCCAGCCGAAGGGAGCCACGCGGCGCGCGGGTGGCGGGCAGTCAGCCCGTCGCTTGGCTGGCGCGCCAGCTGTTTTCCCGCCTTTGGAATTTGGGAAGGCTTCGCCGAGAAGGCACGCGCAAGGGAAGCCGGGTCCTAGCAGCCGGCTCTTCGGGATAGGAAGTTGGCCGAGCTTCTTGTTTCCCCCTTCAGCCGCGAAGCCCAACTAGCTTCGGGGACTACTGTCGGAGTAAATGACCACGGGTAGCCTAACCGGCTCCCTTTGGCCCTCAGAAAAAACAATGGGCCGACCGAGCTTTGAAGCGCCCAAGACACGGGGCCGCCTTCTTCCGGCCGGCTATCACCTAGGCCGACTAGCAGAAGGCGGCCCGGTCGTAAAACAATCTTTGGGGGATGCCACAACACGGCCGACTCCAAGAAAGCCGGCCCATGAAGGACCGGCTCCTAGAAAACCGGCCCATGGCAGGCGGCCATGGGCCGCACCCTATAGTCAACCCCCCATAACAGTGACGAGACGAGGCGTGGCTACAGTGGACCCTGCCACCCTCGAATCTCGGAACAAGCATGGCTACAGTACGCCGTACAGGGAGGACATATCCTGTCCGGCGAGGCACTGTTGCCATGCGAATCATGACGCCATCCACGATGGGCCGCTGGTACGGCCCTGATGTGGCGGGCCCCTTCGGTCAGAGAGACATCCGAAGGCGACCTGGCCTCCCCTAGCCGGCGTAAGGCCAGGACGGCTTCCTGCAGCCGGCTTGCTCCCCTCACCGGGGCTCGCGCACCATTAAGCAGATAAGACGATGTAAGGCTACAGTGAGCGCCCACAAGGCGGCAGCACTGTAGCCATGCTTACCTCGACAAAGCCCTCGTCATCAGAGGCGAGGCGACAGTAACCAGCCCCCGACAAGACCCCCCAAGCGGTGCGGCCGGCCTGTTGACCAATGGGCCGGCAGCCGGCGGGACCCACCAGTCGACGGGCCCCAGAAGCCGGCGGGCGTAGACGTTGACGGCCTGGGCCCACGCCCAGGCCGGATTACCATTATACCCCCGAGGGGTAGGCCTATATAAACGCCCCGGGACACCCATGCAAAGGGTGGATCTCAGAGAGTTTTAGACACTACCATAGGGAGAGAAGAGAGCTAGCCTTGCCCTTCTTCCTCCTCCCACCGAACAGCTCAAGGAGCCTCTTGTAGCTTCTTATCGATCTAGTGATCATGCGGAGACCCCGCAGAGCAGAAGTAGGGGTATTATCTCCACGGAGAGCCCCCAACCTGGGTAAGATCCGTCGGCGTGCATGTCTTCGCCTTATCCCGTTTCCAGGCACCGGCGATGTGTTACCGGCTCCCACAATGATAAGCCACCCGTTGGCATATGTCGCACCTACCACCCGACAAATATGATGACTACTTGATAGTTTAGTGCACCATGCTTAACGGCTTAGAATCGGGACTTCAAAGACGTTTTGAACATCATGGACCATATGAGATGTTCCAGGAGTTGAAATTAATATTATAAGCAAATACCCGAGTTGAGAGATATGAAGTCTCCAACAAGTTCTATAGCTAAAAGATGGAGGAGAATTGCTCAACTAGTGAGCATGTGCTCAAATTGTCTGGGTACTACAATCGCTTGAATCAAGTGGGAGTTAATATTCTAGATAAGATAGTGATTGACATAGTTCTCTAGTCACCATCACCAAGTTGCTAGAACTTCGTGATGAACTATAGTATGCAAGGGATGACGAAAACGATTCCCGAGCTCTTCGTGATGTTGAAATCAATGAAGGTAGAAATCAAGAAAAGAGCATCAAGTGTTGATGATTGACAAGACCACTAGTTTCAAGAAAAGGGCAAAGGGAAAGAAAGGTAACTTCAAGTAGAATGACAAGCAAGTTGTCACCCCCGCGAAGAAACCCAAAGCTGGACCAAAGCCTGAAACTGAGTGCTTACACTGCAAAGGAAATGGTCACTGGAAGCAGAAATGCCTTGGATATTTGGAGGATAAGAAGGATGGCAAAGTGAACAAGGGTATATTTGATATACATGTTATTGATGTGTGCCTTACTAGTGTTTATAATAGCCCCTGAGTATTTGATACTTGTTCAGTTGCTAAGATTAGTAACTCGAAACAGGAGTTACAGAATAAACAGAGACTAGTTAAAGGGGAAGTGACGTTGAGTGCTGGAAGTAGTTCCAAGATTGATATGATCATCATCACACACTCCCTATACTTTAGAGATTAGTGTTAAACCTAAATAAATGTTATTTGGCGTTTGCGTTGAGCATGAATTTGATTTGATCATGTTTATTGCAATACGGTTATTCATTTAAAGTCAGAGAATAATTGTTGTTCTGTTTACATGAATAAAACCTTCAATGGTGATACACCCAATGAAAATATTTTGTTGGATCTCGATTGTAGTGATACACATATTCATAATATTGATGCCAAAAGATGCAAAGTTAATAATGATAGTGCAACTTATTTGTGGCACTGCCGTTTGGGTCATATCAGTGTAAAGCGCATGAAGAAATTCCTTAGAGATGGATTTTCGGAATCACTTGGTTATGAATCATTTGATGCTTGCGAACCGTGACTTTTGGGCAAGATGACTAAAACTCCGTTCTCCGGAACAATGGAACGAGCTACTGACTTGTTGGAAATAATGCATACTGATGTATGCAGACCAATGAGTATTAAGGCTTGTGGCAGGTATCATTATTTTCTGACCTTCACAGATGATTTGAGCAGATATGGGTATATCTACTTGATGAAACATAAGTCTGAAACAATTGAAAGGTTCAAAGAATTTCAGAGTGAAGTGGAAAATCATCGTAAAAAGAAAATAAAGTTTCTACGATCTGATCGTGGAGATGAATGTTTGAGTTACGCGTTTGGCCTTCAGTTAAAATAATGTGGAATAGTTTCACAAACTCATGCCACCTGGAACACCACAGCGTAACAGTGTGTCCGGACGTCATAACTGCACTTTATTTGATATGGTGCGATCAATGATGTCTCTTACCAATTTACCAATATCATTTTGGGGTTATGCATTAGAGATAGCTGCAGTCACGTGAAAATAGGGCACCATCTAAAATCGTTGAGACGACACCGTATGAACTATGTTTAGCAATAAACCTAACTTGTCGTTTCTTAAAGTTTGGAGTTGCGATGCTTATGTGAAAAAGTTTCAACCTGATAAGCTCGAACCCAAATCGGAGAAATGCATCTTCATAGGATACCCAAAGGAGACTATTGGGTACACCTTCTAATCACAGATCCGAAGGCAAAATATTCGTTTCTAAGAATGGATCCTTTCTAGAGAAGGAGTTTCTCTCGAAAGAAGTGAGTGGGAGAAACGTAGAACTTGATGAGGTAATAGTACCTTCTCCCGAATTGGAAAATAGTTCATCACTGAAATCAGTTCCAGTGATGCCTACAACAATTAGTGAGGAAGCTAATGATGATGATCATGAAACTTCAAATCAAGTTACTACAGAACCTTGTAGGTCTTCCAGAGTACGATCTGCACCAGAGTGGTATGGTAATCCTTTTCTGGAAGTCATGTTACTAGACCATGATAAACCTACGAACTATGAGGAAGCAATGATGAGCCCAGATTCCGCGGAATGGTTTGAGGCCATGAAATATGAGCTGGGATCCATGTATGATAACAAAGTGTGGACTTTGGTGGACTTGCCCGACGATCGGCAAGCCACAGAGAATAAATGGATCTTCAAGAGGAAGAAGGACACTGATAGTAGTGTTACTATATACAAAGCTTGACTTGTTGCGAAAGGTTTTCGACAAGTTCAAGGGGTTGACTATGATGAGACCTTCTCACCCGTAGTGATGCTTAAGTCTGTCCAAATCATGTTAGCAATTGTCGCATTTTATGATTATGAAATTTGGCAAATGGATGTCAAAACTGCATTCATGAATGGATTTCTGGAAGAAGAGTTGTATATGATGCAACCAGAAGGTTTTATCGATCCGAAAGGTGATAATAAAGTGTGCAAGCTCCAGCGATCCATTTATGGACTGGTGCAAGCCTCTCAGAGTTGGAATAAACTCTTTGATAGTGTGATCAAAGCATATGGTTTTATACATACTTCTGGAGAAGCCTGTATTTACAAGAAAGTGAGTGGGAGCTCTGTAGCATTTCTGATATTATATGTGGACGACATATTGTTGATTGGAAATGATATAGAATTTTTGGATAGCATAAATGGATACTTGAATAAAAGTTTTTCAATGAAAGACCTCGGTGAAGCTGCTTACACATTGAGCATCAAGATCTATAGAGATAGATCAAGACGCTTGATAAGATTTTTCAATGAAGTACATACCTTGATAAGTTTTTGAAGTAGTTCAAAATGGAACAGTCAATGAAGGAGTTCTTGCCTGTGTTGCAAGGTGTGAAGTTGAGTAAGACTCAAAACCCGACCATGGCAGAAAATAGAAAGAAAATGAAAGGTCATTCCCTATGCCTCAGTCATAGGTTCTATAAAGTATGCTATGCTATGTACCTAACCTATTGTATACTTTGTTCTGAGTTTGGCAAAGGAGTACAATTTTGATCTAAGAGTAGATCACTGGACAACGGTCAAGAATATCCTTAGTGAGGACTAAGGAAATATTTCTTGATTATGGAGGTGATAAAAGAGCCCGTCATAAAGAGTTACATCGGTGCAAGCTTTTACACCGATCCAGATGACTCTAAGTCTCAATATGGATACATATTGAAAGTGGGAGAAATTAGCTAGAGTAGCTCCGTGCAGAGCATTTTAGACATAGAATATTTGCAAAATACATACGACTCTGAATGTGACAGACCCGTTGACTAAACTTCTCTCATGAGAAAAACATGATCATACCTTAGTACTCTTTGGGTGTGAATCACATAGCAATGTGAACTAGATTATTGACTCTAGTAAACCTTTTGGGTGTTGATCACATGACAATGTGAACTATGGGTATTAATCACATACAGATGTGAATATTGGTGTTAAATCACATGGTGATGTGAACTAGATTATTGACTCTAGTGCAAGTGGGAGACTGAAGGAAATATGCCCTAGAGGCAATAATAAAGTTATTATTTATTTCCTTATTTCATGATAAATGTTTATTATTCATGCTAGAATTGTATTAACCGGAAACTTAGTACATGTGTGAATACATAGACAAACAACGTGTCACTAGTATGCCTCTACTTGGCTAGCTCGTTGAATCAAAGATGGTTAAGTTTCCTAGCCATAGACATGAGTTGTCATTTGATTAACGGGATCACATCATTAGGAGAATGATGTGATTGACTTGACCCATTCCTTTAGCTTAGCACTTGATCGTTTAGTATGTTGCTATTGCTTTCTTCATGACTTATACATGTTCCTATGACAATGAGATTATGCAACTCCCGTTTACCGGAGGAACACTTTATGTGCTACCAAACATCACAACGTAACTGGGTGATTATAAATGTGCTCTACAGGTGTCTCCGAAGGTACTTGTTGAGTTGGCGTATTTCGAGATTAGGATTTGTCACTCCGATTGTCGGAGAGGTATCTCTAGGCCCTCTCGGTAATGCACATCACTATAAGCCTTGCAAGCAATGTGACTAATGAGTTAGTTGCGGGATGATGCATTACATAACGAGTAAAGAGACTTGCCAGTAACGAGATTGAACTAGGTATTGAGATACCGACGATCGAATCTCGGGCAAGTAACATATCGATGACAAAGGGAACAACGTAGGTTGTTATGCGGTTTGACCGATAAAGATCTTCGTAGAATATGTGGGAGCCAATATGAGCATCCAGGTTCCGCTATTGGTTATTGACCGGAGATGTGTCTCGGTCATGTCTACATAGTTCTCGAACCCGTAGGGTCTGCACGCTTAACGTTCGGCGACGATTTATATTATGAGTTATGTGTTTTGATGTACCGAAGGTAGTTCGGAGTCCCGGATGAGATCGGGGACATGACGAGGAGTCTCGAAATGGTCGAGACGTAAAGATCGATATATTGGACGACTATATTTGGACATCGCAAAGGTTCCGAGTGATTCGGGTATTTATCGGAGTACCGGAGAGTTATGGGAATTCGCCCGGGAGTATATGGGCCTTATTGGGCTTTAGGGGAAAGAGAGAGGGGAGGCTGCACGCCCCCACAAGGCCTAGTTTGATTTGGACTAGGGGGAGGGGCTGCGCCTGTCACATCCCTAGTTCTGGTCTGCTCTGGGTTAGCTAGTCTTGTGTTGCATCATGTTTAAATTTCAGTTAAACCTGAAATGGGGATGTCCAAAACCCTAGCACCTAATGGAATTCAAATAGGTTCAACCTAAAAATATTTTCAATGAACCTGAAATGCCCTTCATAAATGTTCATCATTTTTGTTTTGGTCCAGAACCTCTGCCAAAAATGGTGCACACTTTTCTAGGACACTATGGGTTATTGAATTAAATCATACAATATTTGTACTTGGACATTTAAATGCTATAAATTGTTTAAATGTCCAAATAATCATGAACTGAAATGATGGCTGTTGGAAATATTCCCAACAGTGCTCTCAAGCAGTTACATGATTCTTTGGATAGGTTCTAGTATTTTTAATAAAGCCAAACATCTGCAGAAAAATAGAAAACAGAAAATAAAAGAGAGAGAGAGAGAAGGATTACCTCGCGCTTACCTACATCCCAGATGCCCACTACTGTGAGGCCCAGCCCACCAGGGGCATACCTTTCTTCAACCTCTGCCTACCGGCAGAGGCAAGCCGAGCACGGCACCCGCGCGTGCCGGCACGCAGCTGCCTCCCTGCCTGGCTGCCTCCTCCTCCCCCCTGGATGTCTCCCTACGACGCCACGCCACCCCCTGGAACTCTCTCACTCTCCCCCTGCTCTCTCCCTCGCCGTTCCCCATCCTACCCGAACGGGGTCGTCGCCGCCGACCGTCACCACCGTGGCTACCAGCATCCCCACGCCCAGCCAGCTAGTGCCCGAGCTCCGCCTCCTCGCTCTGAACCTCTCCACGCCGAAGGAAACAAGCCGGAGGGCCCCGCTTCGTTGCCGTTGTCGTCGCCTTCGCCATCACCCGCCGGAGATCCGCCTCGCCGCCCCGCTCGCTCCGACGCTTCCCCGGCCCCGTAGTCTGCACCGGCCAACTCCCCGTGAGCTCCTCTTCCTTCTCCCCCTAGTCACGTTGCTCGAGCTGCCCCCAAACCCCGTTGGCCATCACAGCCGAGAGCTCGGCTCCGCCGGCCATGTCGCTGTCGTGGCCACAGACGCGTAAGCTCGAAAACGAGCGCATCACCATGCTCAGCACATCACCAGGAGGCCGTAGCACCCAGCCGTTCGCCCCGCCGTGCCCCACAGCACCATTCCCAACCTCGCCCGAACTCCGGCGCCGCCGCGAGCTCCATTCCGGTGAGCTCCAGCCACCCCAGCTCGAGCTGTTGTCACTGCTGGATGCGCGAGTCTCCTAGCTCGCCGTAGCCGCAAACCACGAGCGAAACGATGCACTGTAGCACCGTCCCGAGCAACACCGGTGAGCCACCGCCGCGGGATGTGGCCACCGGTGACTGAACGCCGTTCGCTAACGTGGCGCGGGTTAGGTTAGCACTAATCACACGCCATGTCACTGACAGTAGGTCCCACAGGATTACTTAACCGGCTAACAAAATACTTAGCATTAATTTAATAAGATGGAGCCCACCCATTAGTTTGACCTTGCCAGCTCAGCTTTGACCTGGTCCCACTGGTCAGCCTCTGTTCCTGCCTTGTCACACTGACATGCGGGACCCACGCGTCAGGTTTGACCTGGACGCCCGCGTTGACCCCCTGACGTCACTCTGACGCACTGCTGATGCAATAACTAATTTCTGAATTTATTTTTATTTAGGAAATTCCAGAAATTGTTGCAATCTTCTAAAATTCATATAAAATCAACCGTAGCTCCAAATCAAACAAATTATATATGAAAAATTATCAGAAAAATTCAAGGAATCCATCTGTACCATTTTCATGCATGTTTGAACAACTTAAATCTGCTGTATACAACAATTTGAATAAATGGCATTTGAAATGCCTCATGTGGAGTTTGAATTTGAACCTAGGGTTCAAACCAACTTCATTTAACTTGCTGCTAGTTGCATTAGCTCAAACCACATCATGTTGCCATGCCATGATCATGCATCATATTATGCATTGCATTGATTGTGCTTCTTCTTTGTTTGTCGGTGCTTGTCCTCTCTCAGTAAGACGTGTACCGACGATGTGATCGATGACACCGATGAAGAACTATACTATCTTCAAAAGTGCCAGGCAAGCAAAAACCCCTTGTTCATTCCGATACAACCCTACTCTCTCGCTCCTGCTCCCCTTTATTGCATTAGGACAACAACGACTCATCTGTTACTTGCTGCGGTAGCTGAACCCCTTTATCCTCTGCATGACCTGTCATTTCCACAGTAAATAGATGAAACCCACTAGCATGAGTAGGAGTAGTTTGAGCCCTGTTGTGCCTACTCATTCATGCTTGTTTGTCATGCCTGCTACTGCTTAGAGTTGAGTCAGGTCTGATTCATCGGGAATGAATCAGAGGTGTGTGAACATGTCCTTCTGTGTGTGAGCTAAGTGTGTGAACACGATTTGGTAAAGGTATCGGTGAGAGGCCATGTAGGAGTACATGGTGGGTTGTCTCATTGAAGCCGTCCTCAGGAACTGAGTTCTGTGTTTGTGATCCATGATTCAGCTACTACCATGCATTGGGCCCTGAAATATGACCCCGCTCGACTTCTTAATCACCCTTGTCCTCTGTCCAGGAGTTGCAAGTAGTTTCTGGTGTTTGTAGTATGCTGGAGGCCGTGCGCAACGTTGACCGGAGGGGTGGGCTGTGATGCGGTAGGCACGTGGCCGGGTATACCGGGCGCCCGTTTGGTGTCACGGAACCCTATTCACATCGTTTGGGGCTGTGAGCGAAACCCCGGCCGGATCTCCTCATGGATGGAACCCGAATAGGTGATAAGCCTGGACTAGAGACTTGAGTGTTTAGGTAGGTCGTGGTCTACACCCACGTCGGCTTTCGCTTGAAGTCTGCCGAGCACATGTCGTGTGCAGACGCTAAGTGGTGGAAACATGTATGAAGAAGTACACCCCTGCAGGGTTAACATCATCTATTCGAATAGCCGTGTTCGCGGTAAAGGACTTCTGGGTTGCTTATATCAGTTCATAGACAAGTGAAAGTGGATACCCTAAAATACGCAAGATAAGCGTGAGTGCTATGGATGGCGTTCTCGTAGGGAGACGGGAGCGGATCCATAGTGGTGTATTGATATGGTGAATATGTGGACTCGTGTGCGCCACCTCAAAAGAGTTACTTGAGTCGTAGAGTCATGTTGTGATGCCATGTTGTATTTGCACATATCGAGCATATTGTGTGTATGATATTTAAATGCTTGGTATGTGTGGGATCTGACTATCTAGTTGTTTATCCTTAGTAGCCTCTCTTACCGGGAAATGTCTCCTAGTGTTTCCACCGAGCCATGGTAGCTTGCTACTGCTCCGGAACACTTAGGCTGGCCGACATGTGTCCTTCTTCGTTCCTGTGTCTGTCCCCTCGGGGAAATGTCACGCGATGAATACCGGAGTCCTGTTAGCCCGCTACAGCCCGGTTCACCGGAGTCCTGCTAGCCCAGCGCTACAGCCTGGATTCACTCGCTGATGGCCGACACGTTCGATGCTGGGTCATGGATGCCTGTCCCTGTAAGTTTGTGCCACTTTGGGTTTACGAAGCCATGTCAGCCCGGGCTCCTTATCATATGGATGCTAGCGACACTGTCATATACGTGTGCCAAAAGGCACAAACGGTCCCGGGCAAAGGTAAGGCGACACCCGTGGGGATACCGTGCGTGAGGCCGCAAAGTGATATGAGGTGTTACATGCTAGATCGATGTGGCATTGAGTCGGGGTCCTGACAGCGTTGGTATCAGAGCTTGACTGCCTGTAGGATTACCAAGCCAAACTGGTCGAAGTTGTGTCTAGAAATGCTTTAGTTATGTAAGGGAATTGATTGCAGGATGGAACGTAAGGCTCTTTTTACTCCTTTTACCTCATGGCCTTCTGATCTGAGTCATCCTCTTCTCTTCTACGGGGATTAAGAACTAGGCCTTCTCATCTATCTATCAGGATGACGTGTTACTAATCCATAGACTTATAGAATTGTTAGTTTTAAATCTTAGTTCAGCTTTTACTACTTCTGTATGTTAACTGTTGATCTCGAAACCTTGATATTGTGCTTCTGAGTGGCTATACCACCATTTTTGATGGATGTCTCAAGTCTTTTCTGAGCATTTACAGCCGTTATGCTATCCGAGTCATCCCAGGTTTCTAAATAGTCTGATGTATTTGCAAATCCTTTCTTTCCGTTCCCGATGTCCTTTATGGTCAGAATAAGCACACTAACCGGTGCGTTGAGGTAATTTGTTGCCTTGACATATATGTTGGAGCTATTATTATGACCCTAGGTGTTTAGGGAGTCACCTAGTAATCTAGCAATGTCTTGTGTCCCAGTGTGATGATTCTGGCTTTTCTTCTCGAAAGCATCCCGTGATGCCACTTAGTAGTAGGTATTCTACTTCTGGGTTTCTGAACCCGAGATTCACCCTACTTACTTCATGTTGATAGTGTTTGCTAGTTCCTTTAGGATATTAGCAACCTTGTGATAGTCCTCGAGGTCCGTGGTATTTCCTTCTTCCAAATACTATGAACCACTTATGGCAGAAGTTTGTTGGATCAAAAGGATCACAACAGGAGTGCCCTCGATGAGTTCTCCATTCATAATTGTGATTCTGCCAGTTCTACCTTTCTGCATGGGTTATCTGGAAGAAACCTGTTGAACTTGGTTTGGCATATTAATCTATGCATCCGCAACTCGAAAGGATATATGTCCCCTTGAGTTGTCCCTCTTCAGTCGTATTCCGACCTTCATCTATCAATTGATAGTCAGGAGCAATTGTGCATTCGTGTTCTTGATGCTTATTATTTTTGTGGTCCGTCGAGCCATTCTATTCCGGAATGACTAGGAGAAACAAACTCCAGTACCTCATCCATATCCAGGATCGGGTCAAAGCAGTTGTAATTCGCAGATCAAATACTAATTCAGCTTTTGTTCTGTTCTACCCTGAAGTATTACCCACTTTATGTCAAGAACGTCATGAGAATTGCACCTTTCCTTATGGATTCTTGATGTAGTGATACTTCTTGCCATCATCATTCGCTCCTCGGTTCCGTGTTGTTGCAACCGGAATACTGACCAGTGAATTGGGGTGTGTGAAATCAATACTGCCAGCAACTCCGTTGCTTGGTAGTTAAATGGACAACAACCTCATTCTTAGCGTGCTGATTATTGAGTCATCATTCTAAGATTGATCGTGCTACCTAGTCCTTATTTCTGGTGCACCCTTTGATCAATGAGTTAGGATTGTGCCAATCCCTCGCTCTTTTGATCATATCATCTTGCCCTGAAAAGCAAGGTTATTCTCGAGCTTAGTAACATATCGGTGGTTTGTGATTTTCCGAATATCTTCTCGGAAGTATTACCAGGTTGTCACCTGACCGCTATGTTGAGTTCGTGATCAAGATGGTTTCTTGTAAACCACCCCTTCTCCAGGAATCTGTGTGGGATACCCCTGAGCTAGTTGGTCAAGATAAACAACAACTTGGAGAGTTGGAAGATAAAAGCTTGTCTGACTTAGCTCATGTTAAGGGATATCTTTTTGTGCGTGTGTGATGAACAAAGATGACATCTTCATTGATTGATCCTCGTGGTCAATTGCTGGATCTATTATTTTATCCAATCTTTGATTTGAGTATGGGCTATCGTCAAATTAAATCAGAACCAACGATATTCGTAATGTTGTCTTACTTGTGGTTTTTCCTCGAGCATACACCATTATATTCTTTGGTCTGACCAATGCTATCACCGTGTTCAATTAACTATGGAATCCCTTTTATATGGAAACCTGGATGAATTGTTGTTGAGCCCATCGACAACATCCTTATCTCCTCCATGATTTTGTTGAACATTAAGCTAGTGTTGGAAACTTGTGTAAGCATTTTCTTCATGCCCCGTTCATGAAGTATATGTTGGATGAAAGAAGTGACTTCCTTTGATTCACGTGCATTTGATGTAAGTTGCCGCCGTGAATTCGAGAAAGTTTGTTTTTGCTCCTCTGGATCATCCTAAGTCAGTCATGCATGTGCGAAGTATTCTATGGTCTGATAGACTGATCATCTTCATTCCGTATGTATCCCCTAGCACACCAAGCCACTGATTGACTTGTTCAAGCCACTGATCATCTCCAGGAAAGGAAGTTCCTTCTTAAGAGCATGCCTTTTGCAAGGACTTCAATATCCTCGATTATGGTTCCCCACCTGAACTCGGTAGTGTTTTATTGTAAGACTACCATGTGATAATGTTTTGTCTGGGACAACGTGTTCACATGCTTGTAGCAGAACTAGCTCATGTTTTGGAGCTTACTACCGTAGTCCATTGCCCAAGAATCTCGCAACGCCATCTCGTCGATTTGTGTTGCAAACTTTAATTTTCTTTCTAGACTTGATGAGTCTGGAATATTCTGACACCAACCAGATCTGAATCTCAGGCAGATATGATGGTTGGGACATTTCTCAAGAACTATAATATTGGTCTCTCGATAACCGGTAAAGTGGATGTCGTGGCCAACACACCCAGCCGAAAGACCTATTATTGTAGTATCTTGATTGAGGAAGTTGGCCACCTCCCCCTAAGGACTTCGTAGGATTTACTCCCTAGTTGTGCCTTATGGATTTTTGGTGTTCCCGAAGTCCGACCTTCTACCTGATGTTCTAGTTACCAAACCATTTCAATGAATGGGATACGCTAGCACATCAAGGAGGACATTAGAAGCGGAGTGCTAAATATCTCTCGGTCGATCATCCAGATTTTGTCCCCTTGGTCTCGCTAAGGTGAAATCTGAGAAAGTGTTATCTTCCTTTGCATCTGCATCATCCATCACTATTCTTCATGGTAGTATGTTGTGTTGCCAGGATCCTTGACACGGATGTTGGTAAAACCTTGATGAATATGGAAATGCTCAAGTTCTTGAGAGCATGGCAAGCTCTAGGTTTTGTTGTCGGCATTAATTGCATAGTGCTCTCAGTTTCCTCGGTTATGCTATAACCTTTTCAACAGTGGACTCACTCTCTACTATTGAGCTTCTCCCCAGTTACTAAAATCATCCCTTGTGTTGTTTTCAACAAGGTAATCCACATCATCCATTCTGGTCCGAGCATACCATTCTACCCAACCCCTCCAAACGATCGCTCGAGAATTGCCTTAGACTGGTATAAAGAGTTTCAATGATCTTTGAATCAAAGGTAATTCTTTTTGCCACTTAAGGGGATATTTCCACGAGTCACCATCCCTAAGGTGTATTGTTGTGCTATCATGGCAACTCAACTCCTCGCTGCGTTGACAACCGATTACCACCTTCTTAAGTGTGGAATTGTTGTCTACCTAGTGAACCTTTGGCATCTGTTCCACTCCATCCTTTTGGATGAATGCTTCGTATCTCAGCTCGATAGATGTTCTTACCTCTCACTCCATGAGTTGATCTTGAATACTCGATCTTCGAGGAGATCGTTTTCTGGAGAGTCTCCTTCTGTCGTCATCGTGTTGGATGAAGACCTCCCAAGCAAAGACGTCAAGATCGATTGAGTCAACAGATCAACACCCTCGAGAAGACAGTTGGATCATGAAGTTTGTGATACTTACTGTCCCCTTTGTCTCCTTACCTCACGTCTTGAATCTCGGGACGAGATTCTTGTTTAGTGGGGGTGAGTTGTCACATCCCTAGTTCTGGTCTGCTCTGGGTTAGCTAGTCTTGTATTGCATCATGTTTAAATTTCAGTTAAACCTGAAATGGGGAGGTCCAAAACCCTAGCACCTAATGGAATTCAAATAGGTTCAACCTAAAAATATTTCAATGAACCTGAAATGCCCTTCATAAATGTTCATCATTTTTGTTTTGGTCCAGAACCTCTGCCAAAAATGGTGCACACTTTTCTAGGGCACTATGGGTTATTGAATTAAATCATACAATATTTGTACTTGGACATTTAAATGCTATAAATTGTTTAAATGTCCAAATAATCATGAACTGAAATGATGGCTGTTGGAAATATTCCCAACAGTGCTCTCAAGCAGTTACATGATTATTTGGATAGGTTGTAGTATTTTTAATAAAGCCAAACATCTGCAGAAAAATAGAAAACAGAAAATAAAAGAGAGAGAGAGAGAAGGATTACCTGGTGCTTACCTACAGCCCAGATGCCCACTACTGTGCGGCCCAGCCCACTAGGGGCATACCTGTCTTCAACCTCTGCCTACTGGCAGAGGCAAGCCGAGCATGGCACCCGCGCGTGCCGGCACGCAGCTGCCTCCCTGCCTGGCTGCTTCCTCCTCCCCCTGGATGTCTCCCTACGACACCACGCCACCCCCTGGAACTCTCTCACTCTCCCCCTGCTCTCTCCCTCGCCGTTCCCCATCCTACCCGAACGGGGTCGTCGCCGCCGACCGTCACCACCGTGGCTACCAGCATCCCCACGCCCAGCCAGCTAGTGCCCAAGCTCCGCCTCCTCGCTCTGAACCTCTCCACGCCGAAGGAAACAAGCCGGAGGGCCCCACTTTGTTGCCGCCATCGTCGCCTTCGCCATCGCCCGCCGGAGATCCACCTCGCCGCCCCGCTCGCTCCGACACTTCCCCGGCCCCGTAGTCTGCACCGGCCAACTCCCTGTGAGCTCCTCTTCCTTCTCCCCCTAGTCACGTTGCTCGAGCTGCCCCCAAACCCCGTTGGCCATCACGGCCGAGAGCTCGGCTCTGCCGGCCATGTCGCTGTCGTGGCCACAGACGCGTAAGCTCGAAAACGAGCGCATCACCATGCTCAGCACATCACCAGGAGGCCGTAGCACCCAGCCGTTCGCCCCGCCGTGCCCCACAGCACCATTCCCAACCTCGCCCGAACTACGGCGCTGCCGCGAGCTCCATTCCGGTGAGCTCCAGCCACCCCAGCTCGAGCTGTTGTCACCGCTGGATGCACGAGTCTCCTAGCTCGCCGTAGCCGCAAACCACGAGCGAAACGATGCACTGTAGCGCCGTCCCGAGCAACGCCGGCGAGCCACCGCCGCGGGATGTGGTCACCGGCGGCTGAACGCCGTTCGCTGACGTGGCGCGGGTTAGGTTAGCACTAATCACACGCCATGTCACTGACAGTAGGTCCCACAGGATTACTTAACCGGCTAACAAAATACTTAGCATTAATTTAATAAGATGGAGCCCACCCATTAGTTTGACCTTGCCACCTCAGCTTTGACCGGGTCCCACTGGTCAGCCTCTGTTCCTGCCTTGTCACACTGACATGCGGGACCCACGCGTCAGGTTTGACCTGGACGCCCGCGTTGACCCCCTGACGTCACTCTGACGCACTGCTGATGCAATAACTAATTTCTGGATTTATTTTTATTTAGGAAATTCCAGAAATTGTTGCAATCTTCTAAAATTCATATAAAATCAACCGTAGCTCCAAATCAAACAAATTATATATGAAAAATTATCAGAAAAATTCAAGAAATCTATCTGTACCATTTTCATGCATGTTTGAACAACTTAAATCTGCTGTATACAACAATTTGAATAAATGGCATTTGAAATGCCTCATGTGGAGTTTGAATTTGAACCTAGGGTTCAAACCAACTTCATTTAACTTGCTGCTAGTTGCATTAGCTCAAACCACATCATGTTGCCATGCCATGATCATGCATCATATTGTGCATTGCATTGATTGTGCTTCTTCTTTGTTTGTCGGTGCTTGTCCTCTCTGAATAAGACGTGTACCGACGATGTGATCGATGACACCGATGAAGAACTATACTATCTTCAAAAGTGCTAGGCAAGCAAAACCCCCTTGTTCATTCCGATACAACCCTACTCTCTCACTCCTGCTCCCCTTTACTGCATTAGGACAACAATGACTCATCTGTTACTTGCTGCGGTAGCTGAACCCCTTTATCCTCTGCATGACCTGTCATTTCCACAGTAAATAGATGAAACCCACTAGCATGAGTAGGAGTTGTTTGAGCCCTATTGTGCCTACTCATTCATGCTTGTTTGTCATGCCTGCTACTGCTTAGAGTTGAGTCAGGTCTGATTCATCGGGAATGAATCAGAGGTGTGTGAACATGTCCTTCTGTGTGTGAGCTAAGTGTGTGAACACGATTTGGTAAAGGTATCGGTGAGAGGCCATGTAGGAGTACATGGTGGGTTGTCTCATTGAAGCCGTCCTCAGGAACTGAGTTCTGTGTTTGTGATCCATGATTCAGCTACTACCATGCATTGGGCCCTGAAATATGACCCCGCTCGACTTCTTAATCACCCTTGTCCTCTGTCCAGGAGTTGCAAGTAGTTTTTGGTGTTTGTAGTATGCTGGAGGCCGTGCATAGCGCTGACCGGAGGGGTGGGTTGTGATGCGGTAGGCACGTGGCCGGGTATACCGGGCGCCCGTTTGGTGTCACGGAACCCTATTCACATCATTTGGGGCTGTGAGCGAAACCCCAGCCGGATCTCCTCATGGATGGAACCCGAATAGGAGATAAACCTGGACTAGAGACTTGAGTGTTTAGGTAGGTCGTGGTCTACACCCACGTCGGCTTTCGCTTGAAGTCTGCCGAGCACATGTCGTGTGCAGACGCTAAGTGGTGGAAACATGTATGAAGAAGTACACCCCTGCAGGGTTAACATCATCTATTCAAATAGCCGTGTCCGCGGTAAAGGACTTCTGGGTTGCTTATATCAGTTCATAGACAAGTGAAAGTGGATACCCTAAAATACACAAGATAAGCGTGAGTGCTATGGATGGCGTTCTCGTAGGGAGACGGGAGCGGATCCATAGTGGTGTATTGATATGGTGAATATGTGGACTCGTGTGCGCCACCTCAAAAGAGTTACTTGAGTCGTAGAGTCATGTTGTGATGCCATGTTGTATTTGCACATATCGAGCATATTGTGTGTATGATATTGAAATGCTTGGTATGTGTGGGATCTGACTATCTAGTTGTTTATCCTTAGTAGCCTCTCTTACCGGGAAATGTCTCCTAGTGTTTCCACCGAGCCATGGTAGCTTGCTACTGCTCCGGAACACTTAGGCTGGCCGGCATGTGTCCTTCTTTGTTCCTGTGTCTGTCCCCTCGGGGAAATGTCACGCGATGAATACCGGAGTCCTGTTAGCCCGCTACAGCCCCGTTCACCGGAGTCCTGCTAGCCCAACGCTACAGCCTGGATTCACTCGCTGATGGCCGACACGTTCGATGCTGGGTCATGGATGCCTGTCCCTGTAAGTTTGTGCCACTTTGGGTTTACGACTAGCCATGTCAGCCCGGGCTCCTTATCATATGGATGCTAGCGACACTGTCATATACGTGTGCCAAAAGGCGCAAATGGTCCCGGGCAAAGCTAAGGCGACACCCGTGGGGATACCGTGCGTGAGGCCGCAAAGTGATATGAGGTGTTACATGCTAGATCGATGTGGCATTGAGTCGGGGTCCTGACAGCGCCCCCCTCTTCCTTCTCTTCTCTTTTCCCTTTCCTTGACTCCTACTCCTACTACTTGGAAGGGGGGAGGGAGGGATCCTACTCCCGGTGGGAGTAGGACTCCTCCAGGGCGCGCCATAGGAGGGCCGACCCTCCCCCCTCCTCCACTCCTTTATATACGTGGGCAGGGGGGCACCTCTAGACACACAAGTTGATCTGTTGATCTCTCCCAGCCGTGTGTGGTGCCCCCCTCCTCCATATTCCACCTCGGTCATATCATAGCGGTGCTTAGGCGAAGCCCTGCATCGGTAGCAACATCATCACCATCATCACATCGTCGTGCTGATGAAACTCTCCCATGAAGCTCTGCTGGATCGGAGTTCGCAGGATGTCATCGAGCTGAACGTGTGCTGAACTCGGAGGTGCCGTACGTTCGGTACTTGGATTGGTCGGATCTTGAAGACATACGACTACATCAACCGCGTTGTGCTAACGCTTCCGCTTTCGGTCTACGAGGGTACGTGGACTCACTCTCCCCGCTCGTTGCTATGCATCACCATGATCTTGCATGTGCGTAGGAAAATTTTGAAATTACTACGTTCCCCAACAGTTGCGCTGCCCGAAAGTGACAGGGAGGCGAACCTGCCTTATCGGGGTGGTGGAGCCATCAGTAACCCCTGAGAAAGGCTTGGTAGGCTGAAGTTGATCATATGGCACTTGAAGGTTGTTGAACATCTCGACGGACAGAATGTTGAGTCCTGCGCCGCCATCGATGAGGGTCCTGGTAACTTGCACATTGCTGATGACTGGGGAACAAAGCATCGGGAGGACGCCAGTGGTAGCCGCACACTTGAGTTGATCTGCTGAGCTGAAAGTGATGACGCACTTGGACCACCTAAGAGGGCACGTGGCCTCGAGCTTGGGGTGGACTGCATTAACCTCCCGAGCAAACTGCTTGAAGATGCGCTGAGAGGCTGGGGCCTGGGCTCCGCACAAGATGCAAGCGATAGCACATGGCTCCTGGAAGCCCCCAGTCCCTCGTCCTGGTGGTGGTCATCATTCCTTCTAGGCGGTGGCGACAGAGGAGGAAGGCATGTGTTGCCCTACGGGCGGTCCTCGCGAGGCTGATCCCTCCAGGCTCCCTCGCGAGGCTGGTCCTGCCAGCGATCCTCGCGAGGTTGGTCACGCCACTCCCGGCGAGGGCCTCGGTCGTCCCATTGTCCTCTGCCTCTTCCTCCTCCTCAGCCGTAGCCCCGGTCGTTGTGCTCAGGGCGTCAACCGATGCGTCCTTCTCGAACGGCTCTGAGCTCCTGGCATTCATTGGTTTTTTGGGTGTAGAGGTTGTGGTAGGCGCAGAATCTGCTACCCTTGGTTGACTCCGGCTGGTCCCTGCCGCGCTTTGTGTCTGGTTCTGCTGCGAGTACGGCTGCTCCTTTGCACTTCACATCCTTGGCCTTGGCCTTCTTCTCTTCTGGGTCAGCAGCTGGAAGCTCGAGGAGGGAGGGGCGTCCTTCCTCAGCTCTTGCGCACTTGGTCGCCAGGTTGAACAGCTCCAGAGATGTGCATAGATCCTCGTGGATGGCGAGCTCCTCCTTCATCTTGACGTCGCGGACGCCATCAGAAAACACTGAGATGATGGCCTCGTGCGCCACCTTGGGGATCTTGAGGCGGGCGCTGTTGAAACGCTAGATGTATTTCTGCAGGGTCTCTCCAGGCTGCTGCTTGATGCAGCGCAGGTCACCCGCGGCCGGGCGGCGGTTGCGAGTTCCCTGGAAGTTGGCGATGAAACAGCTGCGCATCTCATCCCAAGAGGAGATCGAACCAGGAGGCAGGTTCAGGAGCCAGGTGCGGGCACCATCCTTGAGCTCCATGGGAAACCAGTACGCCATGACCATTTCGTCTCCGTTTGCTGCCTCGATGCCCAACTCGTAGAGCTGCAGGAACTCCGCAGGGTTGGAATTACCGTCATAGCGGGGAGCCAGGTCCGGCTTGAACTTGCCGGGCCAGGCGATGCTACGCAGCTCGGTAGTGAAGGCACGGCAACCTGCGGTGGCCACCGGAGCCTTTTGCAGACGCGGGGCTTGCTCTTGATGGTTTCCGCGTGCCACCGCCAGGGGCAGCGCGGGGTCTTGGCGTGCTGGTGCAGGGAGCACGTGAGCGCCTTCTTGAGACCGTGGAATTTCTTGGCAACTTCTTTCTTGCCGCACGGGCACCGGATGCGGTGGGTCATGTCCAGGGGCCGCGCGCCTTGGAGCCAGGGCGCCTTCTTGGGGAGGAGGTGGCGGAGGCACTCCCTGAGCCGCGTCGTCCATGCATGACGGAGGGCGAGGCAGCGAGAGGGACGACGCAGGAGAGCCCCCCGCAGCGCTGATGAGCTTAGTGATGCGAGCGAGCCACTCCTCATAGAGGTCGTCGATGAGGCGGTAGTGCAGGAGCTTGCGTGCCAGGAGCAACGCGGCCTGCACGTCTGTGGGAGCGCGATGAGCATGAGACGGCGAACCAGCTGGGGTCAGCGATGGAGTGGCGGTGCGGCCTTCTCGCCGCACCGAGGGGTGTAGCGAAGATGCTTGTTGCTCGTTCCCCGCCGGGCCGGTGGCAGCATTGGTGGGAGCCGTCTGGGCGACGCGGGCGGCGAGAGCAGCCCGGCGCTCGGCGCGAGCTCGGTGATCATCTGCCATGGATGCGACGAAGCGATGGGACACAGATCAGCGGAAAAAGAGATTTCGGTGCACCCCTACCTAGCGCGCCAAATGTCGGATATCGGGTTCCGGCAAAACCCTTAAGGTTTGAACTCTGGGGTGCGCACGAAGATCTTCTCCCTACCAAAACACGCCCAGAACCTCACCGCGATTCTAAGCTAGCACGATGAACAACACAAGAGACACGAGGTTTATACTGGTTCGGGCCACCGCTGTGGTGTAATACCCTAATCCAGTGTGTGGTGTTGTGGATTGCCTCTTGGGCTGATGATGAACAGTACAAAGGAAGAACAACCTCGCGAGAGGTGTTCTTGTGGTGATGCGTGGATGTTCTGCTTAGCCAGGATTCGATCCCCTCCGACTGTAGTGGCTATCTCTATTTATTGAGGCCCTGGTCCTCTTCCCAAATATTGAGCGGGAAGGGAGCCAACAACGGCCATTTTGTAAGGGGACAACTAGTACAAGCTATCCTAACTAAAGGTGGTCTTCGCCTGCCAAAGGTGCTGGTGATGACGTCGTCTTGGGCTCCACGGTGACCTCCGTCCTGCTGGTCTTAGTCTCGTTGCACTGATATGGAAACCTTTGCTTGATGCCTCGGTACTTCGCGCCTGCGCTTGCCCCCTTAGCACCAAAGAGAAAACGAGGACATTGTGCAGGCTGGCGCCCGCCTGGTCTTGATCATCATGGCTTGTGTCATGAGCACCTTGCGAGGTACCCCTCGCCTTGATCTCTCCGCCTCCTCACGAGCCAGCCTGGTGAGGCCGCCCCCGAGGAGGCCTTGTGTCATCCGCCCCGCGAGGCTTGGCCCCTCGCGAGGGTCTTGAGCTTGGGTTGATGAAGACGGGCCGTACTGGGCCACTGCTGAGCCACGTTGCAGGTCGTAGGCAGGCAAGTCTGGGGACCCCCGTTCCCAGGACACCGACAAGGACAGGCCGAAACGTTCTCCTATATCAAGCAAAGTGTTCTCAAGGACACATGGGAATTATCATCTAGTTACTTTCATCATGTTTGTTTGATTCGCGTTCGCTACTTTGACAATTTGATATGTGGGTGGACCAGTGCTTGGGTGTTGTTCTTACTTGAACAATCCTCCCACTTATGATTTCCCTCTCTCGCAAGCATCCGCAACTACGAAAGAATAATTGAGATAAATCTAACCATAGCATGAAATATATGGATCTAAATCAACCCCTTATGGAATAACCCATAAACTAGAGTTTAAGCTTTTGTCACTCTAGCAACTCATCATCTACTCATTACTCCACAATGCCTTCCCTTAGGCCCAAGTATGATGAAGTGTCATGTAGTCGATGTTCACATGACACCACTAAAGGAAGCAACAACATACATATTATCAAAATATCAAACGAATAATATGATGGTGCTCCAAGATATTTTGTACTGCATCTCACACGGTTGGTGATAATAAACTTTGTGTGATGTACTTGATTTTTCGTCTTTATTTGAAATACATAATGGGGTCACAGCGGAAAGGAGGGTGTTTGAATTGCTAGAACTTCTATCTGCGGTGAGCATGCAACTATAGGAGTGTCGTTAATTTTTTGGAATTATTCAGGGTTCATTCGGACATTTTTATACATTAACTGAGTTTTCTAGGCATTTAAGTGCATAATTCAAAATTAAATTACCTGCACATGCTTTAGTGCACCAAAATGGGTTGTAAAATCATATACGTGTCCATGGGTGGATGCTTAGGTCCCATGCAAGAAATGGGAATGAATTTCAAATACCTCGGCACTGTGGCTCACCGGCTAACGTTGAGATACTTGGTTTTGAAATTCTAGTAAATCCAAAACTCGTCAGAAATTCATGAAACTTGGCATGCTATCATGGAATGGCATGAACATGCTGTGGTAAAAAAATTATCCCATTTGGGGCAGGTTTTGGTATAAGCTTCTCACAAGAAGCCTCATGGTTCCCATAGGGGACATGTCACCCTTGTGGATGAAACGATATTCGTTGCCTCTTCTTGCTTTAAATTTTTTTACAGAGGCAACATAGACCAACAGGAGTGTTGTGTTAAAATTGGAATTATTCGGGGGTCGTTTGGACATTTTTATACATTAACTGAGTTTTCTAGGCATTTTATGTGCATAATTAAAATTTGAACTACATGCACATGCTCCAGTGCAGAACAATTGGTTGAAAAATCAAATGTGTGTCCTTGGGTGCATGCTGGATCCCATGCAAGAAATGGGAATTACAAACACGTCGGCATCGTGGCTCGGCCGCAAAAATTGAGATACTTGGTTTTTAAATTGTAGTAAATCAAAAACTCGTCCAAAATTCACGAAACTTGGCATGCTTTATACATTAACTAAGTTTTCTAGGCATTTTATGTGCATAATTCAAATTTGAACTACAGGCACATGCTCCAGTGTAGCAAAATGGATTAAAACTTGTATGTGTGTCCTTGGGTGCATGCTTAGGCCCCATGCAAGAAATGGGAACTAGTTTAAAACACGTCGACATCGTGGCTCGGTTGCAAACATTGAGATACTTGGTTTTTAAATTATAGTAAATCCAAATTGTTCTGAAATTCATGAAACTTGGCATGCTATCATGGAATGGCACCAACATGCTGTGGTAAATTTTTTGTCCCATTTGGGGCAGGTTTTCCTATACACTCCTCACAAACCACAACTTCTCACAAGAAGACTCGTGGTTCAGGTAGGGAACGTGTGTCACCTTTGTGGAAGAAACGACATTCATTACCTCTTATTGCCTTATTTTTTTTCTAGATACAACATAGACCAATAGGAGTGTCATGTTAAAATTTGGAATTATTCAGGGTTCGTTTGGACATTTTTATACATTAACTGAGTTTTCCAGGCATTTTATGTGGATAATTCAAATTTGAACTATAGGCACATGCTCCAGTGCAACAAAATGGTTTGAAAAACCATATGTGTGTCCTTGGGTGCATGCTTAGGTCCCATGCAAGAATTGGGAATGAACTTCAAACACCTCGGCATCATGGCTCGGCTGCAAACATTGAGATACTTGTTTTTCAAATTCTAGTAAATCCAAAACTCGTCTGAAATTCATGAAGCTTGGCATGCTATCATGGAATGGCACCAACATGTTGTGGTGTTTTCTTGTGTCCAATTTGAGAGAAGGCGCACGAATTAACGAACAACAAAAACATTTTGAAACAAATAGCTGCCACATTATCATCTCAAACGTTTATAATTTAAATTGTGGGTGTTCTGCTAACCATTCAGGTGACCCCACATGTCAAACTTTTACCGGCTAGGAGGTGTCGTGTGGACAACCACTTGGGTAGACTGGAGGCGTGCGAGTGTAGTCCACTGGGCATGCTGACTGGAAGGCACACAAGCAGTCCTCCACCACCCAGGTGCACCGGGAAGCGTGCGAGATGTATGTTGCACATGCTCACTGGGAAGCGAGCTGATAACCACAAGTATAGGGGATCGTAACAATTTTCGAGGGTAGAGTATTCAACACAAATTTATTGATTTGACACAAGGGGAGCCAAAGAATATTCACGAGTATTAGCAGTTGAGTTGTCAATTCAACCGCACATGAAAGACTTAACATCTGCAGCAAAATATTTTGTGGCAACGTAGTATGGAAGTAACGGTAATGGTGGCAAAAGTAACAGTAGCGGTTTTGTAGTGATTGTAACAGTAGTAGCAATGAAAGTAACTTATCAAAGATCAATATGTGAAAAACTCGTAGGCAATGGATCGGCAATGATAATTGTGTCGAATGATATTCATCATGTAGGAGTTATAACCTAGGGTGACACAGAACTAGCTCCAATTCATCAATATAATGTAGGCATGTATTACGTATATAGTCATAAGTGCTTATGGAAAAGAACGTGCATGACATATTTTGTCCTACCCTCCCGTGGCAGCGGGGTCCTAATGGAAACTAAGGGATATTAAGGCCTCCTTTTAATAGAGAACCAGACCAAAGCATTAGCACCTAGTGAATACATGAACTCCTCAAACTACGGTTATCGCTCGAAAGAATCCCAATTATCGTCACATTGGGGGTATGCGGATCATAACTCGTTATAGGTGTCTACAACTTGCAAGATAGGATCAAGAACCCACATATATTCATGAAAACATAATAGGTTCAGATATGAAAATAATAGGTTCATATATGAAATCATGGCACTCAGGCCCTAGTGACAAGCATTAAGCATAGCAAAGTCATAGCAACATCAATCTCAGAACATAGTGGATACTAGGGATCAAACCCTAACAAAACTAACTCGATTAAGATAAATCTCATCCAACCCATCATCGTCCAGCAAACCTACGATGGAATTACTCACTCCCAGCGGTGAGCATCATGAAATTGGTGATGGAGGAAGGTTGGTGATGATTGATACGTCCATTTTGCATCATGCTTTTATATCGATTGCAATATGGGCTGTTACTACACATTATGTCACAATATTTATGCCTTTTCTCTCTTATTTTACAAGGTTTACATGAGGAGGGAGAATGCCGGCAGCTGGAATTCTGGGCTGGAAAAGGAGCAAATATTAGAGACCTATTCTGCACAACTCCAAAAGTCTTGAAACTCCATGAAAGTCAGTTTTGGAATATATTAAAAATATTGGGCAAAGAAAGCACCAGAGGGGGGCCACCCACTGTCCACGAGGGTGGAGGGCGCGCCCTACCCCCTGGGCGCGCCCCTGCCTTTGGGACACCTAGCAGCCTCCCGATGCCCATCTTCTGGTATACGGTGTATTTTGCCCTGGAAAAAATCATAAGGAAGCTTTCGGGATGAAGCGCTGCCATCTCGAGGCGAAACCATGGCGGAACCAATCTAGGGCTACAAGGGAGCTGTTCTGCCGGGAAAACATCCCTCCGGAAGGGGGACATCGTCACCATCGTCATTTCCATCGATCCTCTCATCAGGAGGGAGTCAATCTCCATCAACATCTTCACCAGCACCATCTCCTCGCAAACCCTAGTTCATCTCTTGTATCCGATCTTTGTCTCAAAACCTCAGATTGGTACCTGTGGGTTGCTAGTAGTGTTGATTACTCCTTGTAGTTGATGCTAGTTGGTTTTTCTGGTGGAAGATCATATCTTCAGATCCTTCATGCATATTAATACCCCTCTGATTATGAACATGAATATGATTTGTGACTAGTTACGTTTGTTCTTGCTACCTGTTGAGCTTGTGTTGGTTTTCCCTTGAAGAGGAAAGGGTGATGCAACAAAGTAGCGTAAGTATTTCCCACAGTTTTGAGAACCAAGGTATCAATCTAGTAGGAGACGACACACAAGTCACTGAATAACTACAATATCAATCAAGAACCTTGCAACCAACACGATAAATGGGTTGTCAATCCCTTCACGGTCGCTCGCAAAAGTGAGATCTGATAGAGATAATAAAGTAAATATTTTTTTGGTATTTTTGTTGTATAGATTGGAAAGTAAAGATTACAAAAGAGTAAACGAGATTCAAAGAGATGCGATACAATGGAAAAGAGACCCGGGGGCCATAGGTTTTTTTTTGCGGGGTAATGAGGGCTTTATTCCAAATAGATTGCTCCGGCACTGTCAACCATAAGACTGGTGATCAGTAGGCCAGAAGGATTGTTCATCCAACACTCCATTAGCTCCATTGTGCAAGCATGTTTTGCACACAGGTGGGCGGGGATATTGGCATGTCTCTTTACATGACGAATAGTAAAAGAGGAAAAAGAAGCAGCTAAACCCTCAATATCAAGTAACACAGGCGCTATCAGCGAGCGCGAAGAACGGCGTGAGTTCCAAAGATCGACGACCTCCATGTTGTCGGTCTCCATCTCCACCTGGACAAAGCCACGTAGTTGAGCAAAAACCACACCCTCGCGGAGAGCAAGAGCCTCCGCAACAAGTGGATCCGTAGTGCCCTGGATAGGTTTGCACCAGGCACTCAAGAAAGCATTAGCAGATCTGGCAACACCTCCCAGCCCGCACATCCTTGCCTCCATGGAAATCCCAGCATCAGTATTGATCTTTATACAATCTTCATCAGGTGGTATCCAACCATGGCCCGGTAAGATCATTGCATGTTGTTGGGGTAGTTCTAACAGTGACAAGGCCTCTCTTGTCATCTTCATAGAGTGAACTGGATCCAAGCTAGCGCTATCATGTGTAATATTGTTCTTGGATGTCCAAATTGCCCACATGACAGTAATAACTTTTGCTTGATCCGCTTCATCAAATCTAGGGTCACACAAAATGTCCCTTGACCAAGTTTCTGTATGGAGCTCTGGTAGTTTGACAGATAAAATTTCCCTCGCCTCCTTCCAGAAGAGCATAGCATGAGTGCATTTAATCAATGCATGGTACATGTCCTCGTCTGCATCAAGGCAGACTTTGCAACGTGCCAAGACAGCAATTTGTCGATGTTTCAAGGCGCCCCCAGTGGGAGAATTCCCCTTAGCACTCGCCACCAAAACACTCTCACCTTTGGCACAACTTTTAGCTTCCAAAGTCTTGTCCACAACTATTTTTGCTTCTCTGAGGTTCCCGTGGCCGTCCCTTCCCTTTGAGCGGAATGCTCGTTCAAGGTCATGAGAGAACGGTGCGCTGATTTCACAGTGTAGATACCCGACTTTTCTACAGTCCATGCCCAGTAATCCTCTCCCCCATCCGCCCTCAACGGGATGTTGAGGATAGCATCAGCTTCGGGGGCGATGAAATGGTGCCTCACCAAATCCACCTTCCATAAACCTCAATCTCCATTGATCAACTCAGACACAGCAGAAATGTTTGTGTTACCAACGTGAGTAGTTGGCCGTAAGGAGAGTAGGCTTGGCACCCAGCTATCATCCAAATGGACACCGAGGTGCCATCTCCAATTTGTTTCACTAGGCCGTCTCCCAATGCTTGTTTGCCCGCACATATTGCACGCCATGTGGCCGAGGCACACTTTGGGACATTTGCGGCCATGAAGTCACTTTGCGGGAAGTATTTTCCCTTAAGTACACGAGCACAGAGAGAGTCCGGGTTCGTAATCAGATTCCACCCATGCTTTCCGAGCAAGGCTAAGTTGAACAGTTCTAGATTATGAAAACCCATCCCTCCAGCAACCTTGGGTTCAGCAAATGAAGGCCAATCAATCCAATGGAGCGATCTACGATCGATTGAGCTACTCCACCAATATCTAGCCATAACTGAAGAAAGGCCATTGCAGACCTTCTTAGTGAGTTTGAAGCAACTCATAGAGTGTGTGGGTATTGCTTGGGCCACGGCTTTCAGCCTGACCTCCCTGCCAGCACAAGAAATGAGACGTTCCACTCCTCCTTGTAGTTTGCTTCTCATCCTTTCTCTGAGAAATTCAAATGTTCCACTAGTGATACGGCCAACGGCAGTTGGGAGTCCCAGATATCGTTCACTGAACGCTTCAACTGAGATGTTCAGGACTACCTTCAACAAAAGGCGCACTGGTTCGGACATGTTAGGACTGAAATAGACCGAGGTCTTGTCCCTATTAACACACTGACCAGAGTAGTCACCATTAATCTGTAGCACCTCATTCAACCTGAGTGCACTAGCTGCCTGTGCATTCATAAAAATAAGACTATCATCCGCAAACAGTAGGTGATTTATCCAAGGCGATTGATAGCTTACTCGAATACCTCTGTCGATATTGACTCCTCCATAAAACTCCAGCAAAGAAGTGTCTGCACATAGGAGGAACAAATACGGTGAGATGGGGTCCCTTGACGAAACCCTCTTGAGGGTGTAAAAAATGGCAGCAACTCCCCGTTCACACGAACAGTAAATCTAACAGACGTGACACACTTCATAATCAGCCATAGGTTTCACTAGTGGCTTCTCTCGAGATAGCATGTATTATGGTGGGTGAACAAACTACTGCCGAGCAATTGATAGAAAAGCGCATAATTATGAAGACATCTAAGGCAATGATCATGAACATAGGCATCACGTCTGTGTCAAGTAGACCGAAACGATTCTGCATCTACTACTATTACTCCACACATCAACCGCTATCCAGCATGCATCTAGAGTATTAAGTTCATAAGAACGGAGTAACGCATTAAGCAAGATGACATGATGTAGAGGGATAAACTCAAGCAATATGATATAAACCCCATCTTTTTATCCTCGATGGCAACAATACAATATGTTCCTTGCTGCCCCTACTGTCACTGGGAAAGGACACCGCAAGATTGAACCCAAAGCTAAGCACTTCTCCCATGGCAAGAAAGTTCAATCTAGTAGGCCAAACTAAACCGATAATTCAAAGAGGCTTGCAAAGATATCAAATCATGCATATAAGAATTTAGAGAAGAACCAAATAATATTCATAGATAATCTTGTTCATAAATCCACAATTCATCGGATCTCGACAAACACACCGTAAAAAGAGTATTACATCGAATAGATCTCCAAGAACATCGAGGAGAACTTTGTATTGAGAATCAAAGAGAGAGAAGAAGCCATCTATCTAATAACTATGGACCCGAAGGTCTATGGTAAACTACTCACGCTTCATCGGAGAGGCAATGGTGTTGATGTAGAAGCCCTCCATGATCAATTCCCCCTCCGGTAGATCGCCAGAAAAGGCCCCAAGATAGAAGCCCTCCATGATCAATTCCCCCTCCGGTAGATCGCTAGAAAAGGCCCCAAGATGGGATCTCACGGGTATAGAAGGTTGCAGCGGTGGAAAAGTGGTTTCGTGGCTCCCCATGATGTTTCTAGGGTATAAGAGTATATATAGGCAAAAGAAGTACGTCGGTGGAGCTACGAGGGGCCCATGAGGGTGGGGGGCACGCCTACCCCCCTGGGCGCGCCCTCCTGCCTCGTGGATGCCTCGTGGCATTTCTGACTTCAACTCCAAGTCTTCTGGTTTGCTTTCGGTCCAAGAAAGATCATCGCGAAGGTTTCATTCCATTTGGACTTCGTTTGGTATTCCTTTTCTGCAAAACTCTAAAATAGGCAAAAAAAAACAGAAACTGGCACTGGGCCTCTAGTTAATAGGTTAGTCCCAAAAATAATATAAAAGAGCATATTAAATCCCATTAAACATCCAAAATAGATAATATAATAGCATAGAACAATAAAAAATTATAGATACGTTGGAGACGTATCAAGCATCCCCAAGCTTAATTCCTGCTCGTCCTCATGTGGGTAAATGATAAAAACAGAATTTTTGATGTGGAATGCTACCTAGCATATTTATCAATGTAATTTTCTTTATTGTGGCATGAATGTTCAAATCCGAAAGATTCAAGACAAAAGTTTAATATTGACATAAAAACAATAATACTTCAAGCATACTAACAAAGCAATCATGTCTTCTCAAAATAACATGCCCAAAGAAAGTTATCCCTACAAAATCATATAGTCTGGTTATGCTCTATCTTCATCACACAAAGTATTTAATCATGCACAACCCCGATGACAAGCCAAGCAATTGTTTCATACTTTTGATGTTCTCAAACTTTTTCAATCTTCACACAATACATGAGCGTGAGCCATGGACATAGCACTATAGGTGGAATAGAATGGTGGTTGTGGAGAATACAAAAAGGAGAAGATAGTCTCACATCAACTAGGCGTATCAACGGGCTATAGAGATGCCCATCAATAGATATCAATGTGAGTGAGTAGGGATTGCCATGCAACAGATGCACTAGAGCTATAAGTGTATGAAAGCTCAACCAAAGAAACTAAGTGGGTGTGCATCCAACTTGCTTGCTCACGAAGACCTAGGGCACTTTTGAGGAAGCCCATCATTGGAATATACAAGCCAAGTTCTATAATGAAAAATTCCCACAAGTATATGAAAATGACAACATAGGGGACTCTCTATCATGAAGATCATGGTGCTACTTTGAAGCACCAGTGTGGTAAAAGGATAGTAGCATTGCCCCTTCTCTCTTTTTCTCTCATTTTTTGTTTGGGCCTTTCTCTTTTTTATGGCCTATTTTTTTCTCCTTTTTTTATTTAGTCCGGTGTCTCATCCCGACTTGTGGGGAAATCATAGTCGCCATCATCCTTTCCTCACATGGGACAATGCTCTAATAATGAAGATCATCACACTTTTATTTACTTACAACTCAAGAATTACAACTCAATACTTAGAACAAAATATGACTCTATGTGAATGACTCCGGTGGTGTACCGGGATGTGGAATGATTCAAGAGTGACATGTATGAAAAATTATGAACGGTGGCCTTGCCACAAATACTATGTCAACTACATGATCATGCAAGGCAATATGACAATGATGGAGCGTGTCATAATAAACGGAATGGTGGAAAGTTGCATGTCAATATATATCGGAATGGCTATGTAAATGCCATAATAGGTAGGCATGGTGGCTGTTTTGAGGAAGGTATATGGTGGGTGTATGATACCGGTGAAAGTTGCGGTACTAGGGAGGCTAGCAATGGTGGAAGGGTGAGAGTGCGTATAATCCATGGACTCAACATTAGTCATAAAGAACTCAAATACTTATTGCAAGAATCTATTAGTTATTGAAACCAAGTACTACGCGCATGCTCCTAGGGGATAGATTGGTAGGAAAAGACCATTGCTCGTCCCGACCGCCACTCATAAGGAACACAATCAATAAATAAATCATGCTCCAACTTGATCACATAACGGTTCACCATACGTGCATGCTATGGGAATCACAAACTTTAACACAAGTATCTCTCAAATCACAACTACTCTACTAGCATGACTCTAATACCACCATCTTCATATCTCAAAACAATCATAAAGAATCAAACTTCTCATAGTATTCAATGCACTTTTTATGAAAGTTTTTACTATACCCATCTTGGATGCCCATCATATTAGGACTAATTTTATAACCAAAGAAAATTACCATGCTGTTCTAAAAGACTCTCAAAATAATATAAGTGAAGCATGATAGATCAACAATTTCTATAAAATAAAACCACCACCATGCTCTAAAAAGGTATAAGTGAAGCACTAGAGCAATATTGTCTAGCTCAAAAGATATAAGTGAAGCACATAGAGTATTCTAATAAATTCCCATTCATGCGTGTCTCTCCCAAAAGGTGTGTACATCAAGGATGATTGTGTTAAACTAAAAAGCAAAGACTCAAATCATACAAGACGCTCCAAGCAAAACACATATCATGTGGTGAATAAAAATATAGCCTCAAGTAAAGTTACCGATAGACGAAGATGAAAGAGGGCATGCCTTCCGGGGCATCCCCAAGCTTAGGCTTTTGGTTGTCCTTGAATTTAAACTTGCGGTGCCTTGGGCATCCCCAATCTTAGGCTATTGTCACTCCTTATTCCAAAATCCATCAAATCTTTACCCAAAACTTCAAAACTTCACAACACAAAACTTCAACAGAAAATCTCATGAGCTCCGTTAGTATAAGAAATAAACCAGCACTTTAAGGTACCGTATATTGGTGTTAATCCTAATGTATTCCAACTTCTCTATGGTTCATACCCCCCCCCCCCCCCCCGATACTACTCATAGATTCATCAAAATAAGCAAACAACACACGAAAAACAGAATCTGTAAAAAACAGAAAAGTCTGTAGCAATTTGTAACTTTCGAATACTTATGTAACTCTAAAAATTCTGAAATAAATTTCTGGATGTGTGGAATTTGTCTATTTATCATCTGAAAAAATAATCAACCTAAAAGCACTCTTCTGTAAAAAGTGACAGCTATTCTCGTGAGCGCAAAAGTTTCTGTTTTTTACAGCAAGATCGCAAAGACTTCACCCAAGTCTTCCTAAAGGTTCTACTTGGCACAAACACTAATTAAAACAGAAAACCACATCTAAACAGAAGCTAGATGAATTATTTACTAAACAGGAGCAAAAAGTAAAGAACAAAAATAAAATTGGATTGCCTCCCAACAAGCGCTATCGTTTAACGCCCGTAGCTAGGCATTGATAATTTTAATGATGCTCACATAAAAGAGAAGAATTGAGGCACAAAGAGAGCGTCAGAAAACACATGACAAACACATCGAAGTCTAACATACTTCCTATGCATAGGCATTTTGTAAGCAAACAAATCAAGGCAAGCAAAAACTAGCATATGCAAGGAAGAAGAAAGAGACGATAGCAATCTCAACATGAAGAGAGGTAATTTACTAACATGAAAATTTCTACAACCATATTTTCCTCTCTTATAATAATTACATGTAGGATCATAAGAAAATTCAACAAAATAGCTATCACATAACGTATTCTCAACACGATCCACATGCATGCAAAGTTGTCACTCTTCCAAATTAGTGGGATTAACATTAACTAAAGTCATGACCTCTGCAAACCCACTTTTCTCAAAAATTTCATAAGATTGAACATTCTCCAAATATGTGGGATATAAAATTGACACTCTTCCAAACTCACTTTCAATAATATTGCAAACACTATTATCAATCTCATATTCATCATGGGGCTCAAATAAATTTTTAAGATCATAAAAAGAATCACCCCAATCATGATCATTGCAACAAATAGTAGACATAGCAAAACTAGCATCCCCAAGCTTAGGGTTTTGCATATTACTAGCACAATTGAAATCAATAGAATTTATAATTACATCATTGCGATCATGATTTTTATTCAAAGATCTATCGTGAATCACTTCATAAAGCACTTCATCACAATTTTCAGATTCACGGATTTCAAGCAAAACCTCATAAAGGTAATCTAGTGCACTCAACTCACTAGCAATTGGTTCATAAAAATTGGATCTCTTAAAAGATTAGCAAGTGGTCGAGGATCCACAAACTTTTAGCAAGCAAAGATGCAAGCAAAAGGAAGGCACATTGTAACACAAGCAAACAAAAGATCGAACGAAGAAGGGTGAAGAAAAGGCAAAGGTTTTTGAAAATAATTTTAGAAGTGGGGGAGAGGAAAATGAGAGGCGAATGGCAAATAATGTAATGCAAGGGAGAAGAGTTTATGAGGGTACTTGGTATGGCTTGACTTGGCGTAGATCTCCCCGGCAACGGCACCAAAAATCCTTCTTGCTACCTCTTGAGCTTGCGTTGGTTTGCCCTTGAAGAGGAAAGGGTGATCCAACAAAGTAGCGTAAGTATTTCTCTCAATTTTGAGAACCAAGGTATCAATCCAGTAGGAGACGACGCACAAGTCACCGAATACCTGCACAAACAATCAAGAACCTTGCAACCAACGTGATAAAGGGGTTGTCAATCCCTTCACGGTCACTCGCAAAAGTGAGATCTGATAGAGATAATAAAGTAAATATTTTGGGTATTTTTGTTGTATAGATTGGAAAGTAAAGATTGCAAAAATAGTAAACGAGATTCAAAAAGATGCAATATAATGATAAGAGACCCGGGGGCCATAGATTTCACTAGTGGCTTCTCTCGAGATAGCATGTATTATGGTGGGTGAACAAATAACTGCCGAGCAATTGATAGAAAAGCGCATAATTATGAAGACATCTAAGGCAATGATCATGAATATAGGCATCATGTCCGTGTCAAGTAGACTGAAACGATTCTGCATCTACTACTATTACTCCACACATCGACCGCTATCCAGCATGCATCTAGAGTATTAAGTTCATAAGAACAGGGTAACGCATTAAGCAAGATGACATGATGTAGAGGGATAAACTCAAGCAATATGATATAAACCCCATCTTTTTATCCTCGATGGCAACAATACAATACGTGCCTTGCTGCCCCTACTATCACTGGGAAAGGAAACCGCAAGATTGAACCCAAAGCTAAGCACTTCTCCCATGGGAAGAAAGATCAATCTAGTAGGCCATACTAAACTGACAATTCGAAGGGACTTGCAGAGATATCAAATCATGCATATAAGAATTCAGAGAAGAACCAAATAATATTCATAGATAATCTTGTTCATAAAACCCACAATTCATTGGATCTCGGCAAACACACCGCAAAAGAGTATTACATCGAATACATCTCCAAGAATATCGAGGAGAACTTTGTATTGAGAATCAAAGAGAGAGAAGAAGCCATCTAGTTAATAACTATGGACCCGAAGGTCTGTGGTAAACTACTCACGCTCATCGGAGAGTCAATGGTGTTGATTTAGAAGCCCTCCATGATCGATTCCCCCTCTGACAGATCGCCGGAAAAGGCCCCAAGGATCTCATGGGTACAAAAGGTTGCGACGGTGAAAAAGTGGTTTCGTGGCTCTCCCTGATGTTTCTAGGGTATAAGAGTATATATAGGCGAAAGAAGTATGTCGGTGGAGCTACGAGGGGCCCACGAGGGTGTGGGGCGCGTGTACCCCCTGGGCGCGCCCTCCTGCCTCATGGACGCCTCGTGGAGTTTCTGACTTCAACTCCAAGTCTTCTGGTTTGCTTTCGGTCCAAGAAAGATCATCGCGAAGGTTTCATTCCGTTTGGACTCCGTTTGGTATTCCTTTTCTGCAAAACTCTAAAATAGGCAAAAAACATAGAAACTGGCACCAGGCCTCCAGTTAATAGGTTAGTCCCAAAAATAATGTAAAAGAGCATATTAAAGCCCATTAAACATGCAAAACAGATAATATAATAGCATGGAACAATCAAAAATTATAGATACCTTGGAGATGTATCAGTTCCTGAGGACATGGGAGAAGTCTTGTTATAAGTAGTCATGTGAATTTGGTATTTGTTCGATATTTTGATGAGATGTATGTTGTCTTTCCTCTAGTGGTGTTATGTGAACGTCGACTACATGACACTTCACCATTGTTTGGGCCTAGGGGAAGGCATTGGGAAGTAATAAGTAGATGATGGGTTGCTAGAATGGCAGAAGCTTAAACCCTAGTTTATGTGTTGCTTCGTAAGGGGCTGATTTGGATCCATATGTTTCATGATATGGTTAGGTTTACCTTAATTCTTCTTTCGTAGTTGCGGATGCTTGCGAGAGGGGTTAATCATAAGTGGGATGCTTGTCCAAGGAAGGGCAGTAACCAAGCACCGGTCCACCCAGATATCAAATTATCAAAGTACCGAATGTGAATCATATGAGCATGATGAAAACTAGCTTGACGATAATTCCCATGTGTCCTCGGGAGCGCTTTGCTTTATATAAGAGTTTGTCCAGGCTTGTCCTTTGCTACAAAAAGGATTGGGTCACCTTGCTGCACCTTGTTACTTTTGTTACTTGTTACCCGTTACGAACTATCTTATCACAAAACTATCTGTTACCGATAATTTTAGTGCTTGCAGAGAATACCTTGTTGAAAACCGCTTGTCATTTCCTTCTACTCCTCGTTGGGTTCGACACTCTTACTTATCAAAAGGACTACGGTAGATCCCCTATACTTGTGGGTCATCAAGACTCTTTTCTGGCGCCGTTGCCGGGGAGTGAAGCGCCTTTGGTAGGTGGAATTTGGTAAGGAAAAATTTATATAGTGTGCTGAAATTTACTATCACTTGTTACTATGGAAAATAATCCTTTGAGGGGCTTGTTTGGGGTATCTTCACCCCGACCAGTAGAGAAAAGAGTCGCTCCTCAACCTACTGAACCTACTGAAAATGTTAATTTTGAAATTCTTTCGGGTATGATAGAGAAACTACTAGCTAATCCTTTTATAGGAGATGGAACATTGCATCCTGATATGCACCTAATCTATGTGGATGAAGTTTGTGGATTATTTAAGCTTGCAGGTATGCCCGAGGATGTTATCAAGAAGAAGGTTTTCCCTTTATCTTTCAAGGGAAAGGCATTGACATGGTTTAGGCTATGTTGGATCATGGAACTACAACCGATTGAAATTGGAATTTCATCAGAAGTTTTATCCTATGCATCTGGTTCATCGTGATCGTAATTATATATATAATTTTTGGCCTTGTGAAGGAGAAAGTATCGCTCATGCTTGGGGGAGGCTTAAGTCAATGTTATATTCATGCCCCAATCATGAGCTCTCAAGAGAAATTATTATTCAAAAAATTTATGCTCGACTTTCTCTCAATAATTGCTCCATGCTCGATACTTCTTGTACTGGTTCTTTTATGATGAAGACTATTGAATTCAGATGGGATTTATTGGAAAGAATTAAATGCAACTCCGAAGATTGGGAGCTCGACTAAGGAGTCAGGTATAACACCTAAATTTGATTGTGTTAAATCTTTTATGGATACCGATGCTTTTCGTCAATTTAGCATTAAATATGGACTTGACTCTAAGATAGTAGCTTCTTTCTATGAATCATTTGCTATTCATGTTGATCTCCCTAAGGAGAAGTGGTTTAATATCATCCTCCCATTGAAGTAAAAGTAGTAGAACCTATTAAAGTTGAAGAAAAGACTATTACTTATAATGTTGATCCTGTTGTTTCTACCGCTTATATTGAGAAACCACCTTTCCCTGTTAGAATAAAGGATCATGCTAAAGCTTCAACTGTGGTTCATAAGAGTAATGCTAGAACCCCTGAGCAAATTAAAGTTGAACCTAGTATTGCTATGGTTAAGGATCTCTCGGTCGATAATATTGATGGACATGTTATTTACTTCTGTGATGAAGCTGCTAGAATTGCTAGACCCGATACTAAAAATAAACATAGACCTGTTGTTGGCATGCCTGTAATTTCTGTTAAAATAGGATATCATTGTTATCATGGCTTATGTGATATGGGTGCTAGTGCGAGTGCAATACCCCATTCCTTATACGAAGAAATTATGCATGATATCGCACCCGCTGAAATAGAAGGTATTGATGTTACTATTAAGCTTGCCAATAATACTATTTTACCAGTTGGGGTTGTTAGTGTTGGATTTTGGGGTCCGGCAACCCGTGAGAGGTTTGAACACTGGGGTGCGTGCGGAGATCTCAACCTGCCCAGCCCGCCTACTCGCGATCCTCCCTAGCCTAGCACGAAGAGCTCACAAAGACACAAAGACACAAAGATTTATACTGGTTTGGGCCACCATGTGGTGTAATACCCTACTCTAGTGTGGTGTGGTGGATTGCCTCGAGGGGCTATGGATGAACTAGTTACAAGGATGAACAAGCCTCGGGAGGTGGGGTGTTCTTGAGCAGGTGTGGTGCTCTACTTGCTCTGGTTTTGGTCCCCCTCCAATGGTGGTGGCTAAGTCCTATATATAGTCGCCTTGGTCCTCTTCCCAAATATGAGCGGGAAGGGATTCCACAACGGCGGGATTTGAAAGGGGACAAGTAGTATAGTCTATCCTGACAAAAGTAGTCTTCACCTGCGAAAAGCCTCTGGTCATGATGCCGCGGTGGGCTCGGTGAGATTCTCCGTCCTGCCGTCCTGGTGGTCTTGGTCTTGTTGCACCAGAATGGAAGCCTTTGGCTGATTCCTCGAGACTCCATGCCTGTGGCTTGCCGCCCTTGCACCGAAGAGGAAACCTGTGCTCTGTACCCGCCTGGCGCCCGCCTGACCTTGGTCGTCATGGCTCACGTCAGCTGAGCCTCATAAGGTAGCTGCATAAGTCTCTCCACCCCTCAGGAGCCCTCCTGAGGAGGCCAGCTCCTTCGAGGGTCTTGGCGTTGTCCGCCTCACGAGGCTTGGCCCCTCGCAAGGGTCTTGTGGTATTGATGTCGAAGCTGGGACGCACCAGGCCGTCGATGGAGCCACGTGGTGGGCCGCAGGCAGGCAGGACTAGATACCCCAAAGTCTAGGATGCCGACAGTAGCCCTCGGGCCCAAGGTGCGCTCGGGCTTGGCTTCCAGGCAAAGCCAAAGGGCAAGTGCGGAGCACCGTGGGCCCTAACCGCCTGCGGCCTTGATGACACGTGGCAGTTAATGGGACACATGAGTCTCCACTTCCCCACGCCTCCTTGATATCCGGTAGACCCAGCAGCCGCCCAGTGTCAGCACAACTCGCCCTTCATGGTGTACCGTGCCCAGCTCTTGTTTCTTCCTCCCCAATCTCGCCACCGCGTCCATAGATCTGGTGTCGGCGCCCTGTCCTCTCTCGGTATTCGCCATGGCCCCCAAGCCAAGGAAGAAGAAGGTGAGGTCGCGCGCGCCGGCCTGTCCTCCGCCAGCCCTGGAGCCGGCCCTTGAGCAGTCTACGGTGATCAATAAGGAAGGGCTAGACAAGGTTCGCCACACGCTCGCCGCCAACTCCAATGAGGGGGGGGGGGACGGCTGCTCACCCTGCATCTTGGCGGACCAGAGAGATGAGTGCCACAGAGATCCCTATCCATCTCCATGCTCTTCTTGCTGGATTGATTCCTCCCTTCTCCCCTTTCTTCAACGCCGTGATGTCGCATTACCAGATCCACCTGCTTCATCTGGACCCTCGCTCCATCATCCTACTTGCCATCTTCGCCTTCCTTTGCGAGGCCATGGTGGGCATCACTCCCTCTGTGGCCTTGTTTCGACATTTCTTCGTGCTCCGGCTGGCGGACGCTCGCCAGCGCTCTGGGTGCGCGACCTTCGAAGTTGTGGCTGCGACCGCTGGCTCGGGGATCGACTTCGAGCTCTCACCCATCGCGTCGGGATTCCGGAAGCAGTGGCTTCTGATGGACGCCCGCGCGTTCAGCCCCCTGCTCATGATTCCTGGGTCACCGGCTTCGCCAAGCTCTGGCTGGCGCCATGTGAAGCTCACTGACCGGCGTCTTGCTTTTGTCTGGAAGAGCTTGGCGAGGCTTCAGGAATTGGGGGTGACGGTGCAAATGGTGGTGAAGGAATTTGTGAAGCAGCGCCTTGCTCCCCTCCATCGCCATTCTCGCCCGATATGGACTTCACCGGCGCCGGAGACCCGATGAGGCTGCAGAAGCCGTCGCTTGCTACCGATACCTTGAGCGTGGTGCTTCAGCTCCTGACTGGCGAGCCCGAGCCTGCTGACCTCCCGGGGGTGGCTGCCTTCTTTATCTGTGCTCAAACAAGGAGGCCTTCGCGGGGCAGATGCCCCTGTTTGATGAGTGGAGGTTTCTTCCCGAGGGCATTGAGGGGCCCCGTGAGAATCCAATCTTCGTGGCTCCTCTCCTGATCAACCCTGCTGCGCGTGTTCCAAGTGTGGAGGCAGGGGGACGCGCGCCTCCGTCAGCTATTGAGAACTCCTTTGGAGGCTCAGCCTCGCTAGAGGCTCAGGAGCCTCAAGCTTCTGGGTTTCCGGCAGGGGCTCCTGCAGAGCCTGCGCAACATCAGGCTCTAGAGGTAGGGGCCTCTGACACCCGAGACGGTGGCTCCAGAGTCAATGCTAGCAATGAGGAGCCCACCAATGGCCCCGGAGCTGTGAGCCAGGAAGCCACGCCGGGCACCCCTGTTCTCGGGGCCTCTGCTCCAGATATCACGCCGAACGCTCCCCCTCCTGAGGGTCGCCCGTCGGGGCCAGGTCGGCGCCGCCTGTGCCTTGAGTCGCTCCTAAAGAGGAATAGGCCCCCGTGCCGCGACGATGGCACCTATCGGCCGCTGAAGCCGAGGAGATATGTGGCCGTCGACGAGTAAGTACCTTCACTCCTGATCTCCAAGCGCACTATGTTTTCTCATGGCTGGGGTTTTGCAGGATCTTCATGAAGAAAAACCCTCGGGAGACGGACACCCCCAAGAGCTCCAGCATAGCGCAGGCGTGCAACCCCCAGCGTCCAGAGCCTATGCAGGGTGTAAGTCCGGGCTTCTCCAGCTCGACGCCGCGAGGGTGCACCGGGACCAAGCCCCATGTTCTTTTGCCCCACGACTCTGTCCGTGAGGGGAAGGGTGCGCCGATGATCCTTCCTCTTGTCCTTGCTGGCAGGAGGGCACCCTCCGGACAGCCTTTGTCTTCAAGCTGTGGGGCCCCACCAGCCAACCCCCAGCCGGCGACTGGCGGAGCCCCCAGCGCCTCCTGAGCGACCTCCAGAGCCGGTGGAGATCTTGGCGACGAGCTTGCGCTTGCTCGCGAGTGCAGAGCGGTGTGCTTCAGGTTCTTTGGTGAAGCGATGCGCGCGATGGTCCATCTTGGCGGGGAGCTTGCCAACATCGACACCAGGCTTGAAGCAGAGAACCGCCGCTTGGAGGGTGAATGGCAGCGGCTGAAGGTGACCATCAATCTTGGGAAGCTTCAGCAAGACAAAGCTGAAGCACGTGGGGAGGCCTCGCTCGCTGCTTCTCGGAAAGCTTGCGCTCGCGCCATGGGTGAGGCCGAGGCAGCCAACCGCCGTCGCGAGGTGGCTGAGGAGCGGGAGCGAGATCTTCTGTCTTCGAGTGCTGCCCTGTTGCGTGAAATCGAGGAGCGTCGTGCCCTGCTAACCCCCTCACCAGGTGAGGCGGCCCTTGCCGAGGCGGAGCTCCTGAGGTTCCATGAGGACTTGACGCTGGAGGCCGTGGATCATAGCTTGGCGCTGGAAAGGCTAGAGGTGAGGGAGCGACATGTTGCCGCAGCTGAGGATGCCCTCACCGTCCGAGAAGCTCAGGTCCAGGTGGAGGTGGAGGAGAAGGTGGCGAAGGCACGTGATGAGCTTGCCGAGGGGCACCGCCTAGACCTGAAGCTGCTCAAGGCTGAGTTTGAGGGCCAGACCTCCGTCCTGAGGACCGAGCTGCAGGTGGTGAAGCAGCATGAGGGCGCTGCCCGGGAGGCCCTAACTTCTTCTGAATCCACCCTGGATTCTGCTTGCGCCGAGATATCCTCTCTCCGGAAGCAGGCCGAGGACGCTGCCTCCCTCCTGGAGAAGGCTTCAAGTGAAAAGTGTTGTCGCCGAACGCTGGAGCATGAACACGGCCCCATGCTCCAGGGTCTGCTCATCAGAGCCAACAACGCCTTGGGTGCCGTTTGTGATGAGAGCGCCCCTCACCCACACGAGAGTGATTATGCCAGCCATCTCCGATACTTCACTGATGTCGTGAACCGCCTGGAGGATCAGGCCACAAAAGCCCGCCAGCTCGTTGAGGAGAGGAGCCGGGGCCGCCTTGGGAGCGCGCTCTCGCGCATCTTTAGCAACCTCTTGAACCTCGACTCCCACTTCGACTTCAGCACCGTGCTAGCCCCCGTGCCTGCGGCCACCCAAGACAAGCTCGCCAAGTGGGTGGACGGTCATGTGGATGCTCTGGTGAAGGAGCTGACTCATGAGGACAACACGGCCGTGCTCACAACCAAAGGAGCTAGCGCGGGTGGAGATGACAAGGAGGGTGGCAGCTTCAGCACGAGCATCATGGACGGGAGCAACGAAGAAGGTGCGTCCACCTAGGCCTGTATTTCTTTTGCTTTAACCTGTATAACAAAAACTCAAACATATTCTTGTGAGAAGTGGGTGCCCCTTATGATGTGTAAGGGGCAACTTGGTGCATGTAGCTCCCGCTTGCGCAGGGTCCAGGGTAGGGTCCGACCACTTTGGGTCTATAGTACGCAGCCTTTCCCTACATTTCTGTAAGAGGCTGTTTCTAGGACTTGAACCCATGACCTCATGGTCACAAGGCAGCAGCTTTACCACTGCGCCAAGGCTCCCCTTCCCCCTTATGATGTGTGAGATTGTTAAATACTTTTGAAGCGACATTCAGAGCGAGGCCCCGCAGGGCTGTTGGTCGCTGAAAAGGTAGTTGTTTATGACTTATCTTGGGTTTCAGGAACCTGGCGTCGCGGCCGGGTCCTTTCTCCTGAGGTGAGCCTGCTGCGGGCTCGCGAGGCCCTGGGCCTCTCGAGGGGCCTGCTGGCCTGTCGTGGAGTGCCTCATGAGGAGCCTACTGTCAGATTTGTGGCAACGTGGGCGGTGGAGCGGCCGCACCTTCGAGCCCCCGAGGGGAGCGATCGGCGCTAGCGCGTACACCGTACCCACCCCCACTCGCGAGGTTATAGAGGGCAGGGTAGCGGTCACGAGCTCCAAGAAAAGAACGCAAGAAGTGAAGGCAAGAGAGTGACACAAGAAAAAGAAAACTCCCCCCATTTTATAAACGCACAGAAAACAAACTGCTTGAAAAAGTGGGCAAGCGAGTACAGAAAGAGAGGCAAAACGCAGGCGGCTGCTGATGACCCACAAGTGTAGGGGATCTATCGTAGTCCTTTCGATAAGTAAGAGTGTCGAACCCAACGAGGAGCAGAAGGAAATGACAAGTGGTTTTCAGTAAGGTATTCTCTACAAGCACTGAAATTATCGGTAACAGATAGTTTTGTGATAAGATAATTTGTAACGGGTAACAAGCAATGGAAGTAAATAAGGTGCGGCAAGGTGGCCCAATCCTTCTTGTAGCAAAGAACAAGCCTGGACAAGTTCTTATAATGCAAAAAGCGCTCCCGAGGACACATGGGAATTATCGTCAAGCTAGTTTTCATCACGTTCATATGATTCACGTTCGTTACTTTGATAATTTAATATGTGGGTGGACCGGTGCTTGGGTACTGCCCTTTCTTGGACAAGCATCCCACTTATGATTAACCCCTATTGCAAGCATGGCAACTACAAAAGAAGTATTAAGGTAAACCTAACCATAGAATGAAACATATGGATCCAAATCAGCCCCTTACGAAGCAACTTATAAACTAGGGTTTAAGCTTCTGTCACTCTAGCAACCCATCATCTACCTATTACTTCCCAATGCCTTCCTCTAGGTCCAAACAATGGTGAATTCATGTAGTCGACACTCACATAACACCACTAGAGGAGAGACAACATACATCTCATCAAAATATCGAACGAATATCAAATTCACATGACTACTAATAGCAAGACTTCACCCATGTCCTCAGGAACAAACGTAACTACTCACAAAGCATATTCTTGTTCATAATCAGAGGGGTATTAATATGCATTAAGGATCTGAACATATGAACTTCCACCAAATAAACCAACTAGCATCAACTACAAAGAGTAATCAACACTACTAGCAACCCACAGGTACCAATCTGAGGTTTTGGTACAAAGATTGGATACAAGAGATGAACTAGGGTTTGAGAGGAGATGGTGCTGGTGAAGATGTTGATGGAGATTGACCCCCTCCCGATGAGAGGATTGATGGTGATGACGATGGTGATGATTTCCCCCTCCCGGAGGGAAGTTTCCCTCGCAGAACAGCTCTGCCGGAGCCCTAGATTGGTTCCGCCACGTGGCGGCGGAGTTTCGTCCCATAAGCTTGCTTATGATTTTTTCCAGGGTAAAATACTTCATATAGTAGAAGATGGGCACTGAAGGGCTGCCAGGTGGCCCACGAGGCAGGGGGCGCGCCCAGGGGGGTAGGGCGCACCCCCACCCTCGTGGGTGGTGGGTGGCCCCCCTCAGGTATTTCTTTTGCTCAATATTTTTTATTAATTCCCAAAATGACTTTCGTGGAGTTTCGGGACTTTTGGAGCTGTGTAGAATAGGTCTCTAATATTTGCTCCTTTTCCAGCCCAGAATCCCAGCTGCCGGCATTCTCGCTCTTCATGTAAACCTTGTAAAATAAGAGAGAATAGGCATAAGTATTGTGACATAACGTGAAATAACAGACCATAATGCAATAAATATCGCTATAAAAGCATGATGCAAAATGGACTTATCAATTCCCCCAAGCACAGATATAAGAAAATATTACAGATTAAATATTTATTTAGGAATCAATGAAGGTTCACCTCTTCCCATGCCTTATCCTCTCGAAGCAATCTGGAGATGCGTTGCTCCCTGGGGGGTTCACTCGGAAGGGGTAGGAAATCCTGATCAGCAAATAAAATTTACCAAGAGAGAAAAGATAAGTCCATATGCATCAACACTTATATATCAGGTCAAGAGGACGTTCCATTATGTTAACAGAAGTAAGAGAATCCAGATGAAAATATAAGCTGATTCTAAGCATCTCACAGATGGAGCAAAAGCATTATAAACATACAAGTTTGGTACGTATGCTAAATATAAGTAGAAGGTCGTGAAGCTCCATGATTATGTCCTTACAGGGAGTAGACACTCAAACGGAGGCCCTTTGTTACATGTTAGAAGGTGAAAGCTGATATGTTCCCTTCATATTTATAGAGTGGAAGAGCCCACTCCAGCTTACTATAATGGTAGCTCTGTTGTCCACTCCTTTGAGAAGGCGAGCGATTACATGGGCATCTCCATTTCCAGATCTGATTGGTAGATCATAGTGGTCTGAACGTATGTGCTCTAGGAGGTGGTTGTTCGTAAAGTGAGTTGGGAAGTACTGCAAACAAAAAATAATCGTGGTTAGGCTGTAGTTTATTAGATAGATTAGTTAGCCAACATGAATTCCTTCTTATTGTCCTTCCTACCCATAAGTGAGAGCAAGGCCGAAGCAGAGCATAGAGATTTGCAGTAGGATCTGGTAATTGGTTCTGCTCAGCAGATGCAAAAAAGAGGTGTTTTTGGGGTGAGCCCCTGCCAAGCGGCTTTTGATGACGGCGTCGTCAACATTATTATCAAAGAATATAGAATAGCTAAAGGTGTTACCATCCTTTGCCCAGGTCTGGAAAACGTTTTGAGACGTGCTTCATTACAAAGGTAACGAACCATATGTAACATCATACGTAAAACTATACCAAATTTCATGAATTTCTCATCAAAAAATTGAGAAAAACATCATTTAATAAGCGAAGCCACGAAAGGGTCTGACTTGGGCTTAACTTTTTTGGCGAGTAACACAACCCACAGTAAAGCTTCCAAGAAACCTACAAACTAAAGAAAAAAAATACACGTAGAACACAAATTTAGTTCTATAAACCAGCATCATACTTTGAAGGGACTATTTCCAGGGCTCACAAGTTACAATTCTACTGGACTACCTTGTTGTTCATCATTCAGCGACATATGGGCATGAGGGCATCATGATCATTCTTATAACAGCAACATATATATAGCGACCAAACCTCAAACAGTCTGATCTCTATGCATCAGCGTCATCCCTAGATCAGTAATGCTGACACGCACAGTATTTGAAGGATTTATAACAGAGTAGCAATCACACACTTATTGCATCCTATGTCACAAAAGAGAACTTATCACAATAAATACGGCTTAAGGCCATCTAATAACGATAACAGTAGAAGGCTTGGAAGATAAAGCGAGTCCATCAACTCCAACGACATCACTGAGTATAAGATCACGACCCGAGGCACCTTACTCGTCGTCTGAAAAGTCTGCAACATGAACGTTGCAGCCCGAAAACGGGTCAGCACATGGAATATGTTGTCAATGTAACACATAGAGAGTAATGAACAGAATAATGCTATCACTACATGCATATATGGCTGGTGGAAAGCTCTATGGTTACAGTTTTGCATAAAGCCAATTTTTCCCTACAACAAAGGAATAAATTTTATTTAACTATCATGGTGGTTGTTAAACATTGATAAGGTTCACCCAACTCAATCCCAATTAAGCATCAACATTTAAACCCAACAAGTTAAATTAAGTAACATGATGAGATTCACATGATAATCCAGGTACTAGATACTCAAAACGTCCATAACCGGGGACACGGCTAACCATGATTAGTTTGTACTCTCTGCAGAGGTTTGCGCACTTTTCCCCGCAAGACTCGATCTCCTCCGTTGGATTTCTCGCACTACATGGTGTTTGAAACGGATGACCGAGCACGGTCTTTCAGAAGCATTAACTCTTTACTCTGGGTAGACAGTACCAACCTACATCCCCTACATCTGCTAGTCTACCACTGAAAGAGGTCACACAACATACTCAACTATGCTAGAGCCCATAGTAGCTTGCGGCTGCACACAGAAGTTTCTAGCATGAATAATCTTATGATCCCTTTGAGCCTGGGTGGCGGTCCATAGGAGAATCACACGGTACCCTGCGATTTCCAAAAATACAGGCAACACTGGGTTCCCCAGGTGCCTCAATCCACCCAGATGTGTATTAAAGTTTCCACCTTAAGTAAACCATTAATTAACAATACTCACATCTGTCATGGATACACTCACCCAATTCACGTCTACTAGCATAGCAATATAAGCAAACGTAGAAGTAACCCCCAAAGAGTTGATAATAAACAGATAATAGGTACTACCTCATCTACTTCCCAAAACCCACATATTAATCAGATCCTAATCATGCAATTGTTTTGAGGATTTATGTAATGCAATAAAACTGGGTAGTAAAGAGGTATGATCAAAGTGTTACTTGCCTTGCTGATGATCCGTGAAACCTAGAGACTCATAGTAGCACGCGACGCTCTACGGGTACTCTATCGCAAACAAACAAGCATACAATAAGAATTCATCTAATGCACGTGTAAAACTCAAATAAGAGATCTAACCAGAAAGTTCAACTTAAGAACTCTGGTTTGCAAAAAGAATCAAATCAAACGAAGCAACGTAAATCAAACGGCGAAAGAAACAAGCGTCGTTTACTAATCTGGACCTAAGTCAAATTTTACAGTAGCAAAAACTTGTTTGAGTGGGTTAAATGGAAAGAGGGTTTCGAGACGAAACTCCAGGCGCTTGAATCGCCTGATTCCGATAAACGAGCGAAAAGTTATACTAGAACAAAAATCGGATCAGAAATCGCGATCGAAAATAATCGCGGAAAATCCGAGAAAAAGGAAAACGGACGAACAGGCTAACGAACGAACGTTCGCTGTCTGCGGCTAAACGACGAAAACCATTCGTTAAAATGAACGTACGGACGAACGTCCGCAAAATAAATAAACCCAAAAAAACTAAATCGATCTATATAAAAAAACCGGGTGGTTTTCTTCAGAAAACCGCCGCTAGCGGCGGCGAGCTCCGGCGGCTACCTCAACGGGCGGCGGCGGCGGGGTCGGCTCCCGCGCGGGCGCGGGGCTGCAGCGGGTGCGACGGCGGCGGGCTAGGGTTAGGGTTAGGCGGCGGGTGGGCTGGCGGCGGGGTCGATGCACTATTTAAAGGGGCCGGCTGGGCAGAGTCCTGGCCGAATACGGCCCGAGGTCGTTTTTTAAATAATACAGACGTGTAGAAAAGAAAGAAAAGAAATACTAAACGGACTCCGAAAATCCCGAAATAAATTTTCCCCGTCCTGTAATAATAAGCCGGACAAGCTGAACATTTATTTGGGCCTAAAATGCAATTTTGAAAAACGTGTATTTTCCTAATTCAAATAAAATAGCGATAAAACTCTGAAATAAAATATTATTTGATTTTATTATTAAATCCACAATATTTCTTTATTTTGGGAAAGTCATTTTATTCCCTCTCTCTTATTTTTATAATTGAAATATACAAAGATAAAATAATTAAAATCAAATGATCCTTTTTCAAAATTTGAGAAAAACTCAAATATGAAAATAACGAAATTCCCAACTCTCTCCGCGGGTCCTTGAGTTGCGTGAAATTTCTAGGATCAAATCAAAATGCAATAAAATATGATATGCAATGATGATCTAATGTATAACATTCCAAATTGAAAATTTGGTATGTTACAATATATTTTATTTCATATATATATTGTCATATGATTTCTTATGCTCAAGTAACAATCTATCCACAATGTCAAGTATGATTCAGAAACTTCATTGAGAACTAACAAACTATAATCTCAGTCATTGAAGCAATTGCAATTTATCATAACATCGGAAAGAGTTAATATAAGAGCTTTTTAGCAAGTCCACATACTCAACTATCATTTAGTCTTTCATAATTGCTAACACTCACGCAATACTTATGGTTATGGAGTTTTAATCGGACACAAAGAAAGATAGGGGCTTATAGTGTTGCCTCCCAACCTTTTACCTCAAGGATAATGTCAACAATAATAGTCCATGCTAACTTACATCCAATTGGATATATATATATCAGGATCTTTCCAACATGAGGTGCTTGCCAAAGGATAAAGTAAAAAGGGAAAGGGGAAGATCACCTTGACTCTTGCAGAATGCAAAAGATAGGCCCTTCGCAGAGGGAAGCAGAGGTTATCATGTGCTTTTTGGTTGGATGCACGGAATCTTAATGCAAAAGAACGTCACTTTATATTGCCACTTGTGAGACGAACCTTTATTTTGCAGTCCGTCGCTTTTATTACTTCCATATCACAAGATCGTATAAAGCTTATTTTCTCCACACTAATAAGTCATACATATTTAGAGAGCAATTTTTATTGCATACAACTATTGGGGAACGTAGCAGAAATTCAAAATTTTCCTACGTGTCACCAAGATCTATCTATGGAGAGACCAGCAACGAGTAGAAAGAGCGTGAGTGCATCTACATACCCTTGTAGATCGCTAAGCGGAAGCGTTCAAGTGAACGGGGTTGATGGAGTCATACTCGTCGTGATTCAAATCACCGATGATCAAGTGCCGAACGCACAGCACCTCCGCGTTCAACACACGTACAGCCCGGTGACGTCTCCCACGCCTTGACCCAGCAAGGAGAGAGGGAGAGGTTGAGGAAGACTCCATCCAACAGTAGCACAACGGCGTGGTGGTGGTGGAGGAGCGTGGCAATCCTGCAGGGCTTCGCCAAGCACCGCGGGAGAGGAGGAGTACTTGTGAGAGGGGGAGGGCTGCGCCAGAACTTCGTCTTGAGCTCCCATGTGTCTCCCCACTATATATAGGGGTGGAGGGGCTGGTTTCTTGCCCTCCAAGTCCATTGGGGAGTTGGCTGTGACGCCCCCGATTTAATCGTACACTAATCATGCATGCAAATGTGTACGATCAAGATCAGGGACTCACGGGAAGATATCACAACACAACTCTAAAACATAAATAAGTCATACAAGCATCATAATACAAGCCAGGGGCCTCGAGGGCTCGAATACAAGTGCTCGATCATAGACGAGTCAGCGGAAGCAACAATATTTGAGTACAGACATAAGTTAAACAAGTTGCCATAAGATGGCTAGCACAAACTGGGATACAGATCGAAAGAGGCGCAAGCCTCCTGCCTGGGATCCTCCTAACTACTCCTGGTCGTCGTCGTCAGCCTGCACGTAGTAGTAGGCACCTCCAATGTAGTAGTCGTCGTCGACGCTGGCTCCTGGCTCCTGGACTCCAGCATCTGGTTGCGACAACCAGAAAGAAAGGAAAGGGGAAAAAAGGGGGGAGAAAGCAACCGTGAGTACTCATCCAAAGTACTCGCAAGCAAGGAGCTACACTACAAATGCATGGGTATATGTGTAAAGAGGCCATATCAGTGGACTGAACTGCAGAATGCCAGAATAAGAGGGGGATAGGTAATCCTGTCGAAGACTACGCTTCTGGCAGCCTCCGTCTTGCAGCATGTAGAAGAAAGTAGATTAAAGTCCTCCAAGTAGCATCTCCAAGTAGCATATCCAGGTAGCATCTCCAAGCGCATCTCCAGTCGCATCGCATAGCATAATCCTACCCGGCGATCCTCTCCTCGTCGCCCTGCGGAAAAGCGATCACCGGGTTGTCTGTGGAACTTGGAAGGGTGTGTTTTATTAAGTATCCGGTTCTAGTTGTCATAAGGTCAAGGTACAACTCCAAGTCGTCCTGTTACCGAAGATCACGGCTATTCGAATAGATTAACTTCCCTGCAGGGGTGCACCACATAACCCAACACGCTCGATCCCATTTGGCCGGGCACACTTTCCTGGGTCATGCCCGGCCTCGGAAGATCAACACGTCGCAGCCCCACCTAGGCAAAACAGAGAGGCCAGCACGCCGGTCTAAACCTAAGCGCACAGGGGTTTGGGCCCATCGCCCATAGCACACCTGCACGTTGCGAGGGCGGCCGGAAGCAGAACTAGCCCCCTTAATACAAGAGCAGGCTTACGTTCCAATCCGGCGCGCGCCGCTCCGTCGCTGACGTCTGAAGTGCTTAGGCTGATACCACGACGTCGGGATACCCATAACTACTCCCACGTAGATGGTTAGTGCGTATAGGCTCGTAGCCGACTCAGATCAAATACCAAGATCTCGTTAAGCGTGTTAAGTATCCGCGAACGCCGAACAGGGCCAGGCCCACCTGTCTCCTAGGTGGTCTTAACCTGCCCTGTCGCTCCGCCACAAAGTAACCGTCGGGAACCCATGCCCACCTCTACCGGGATGGAGCCACCTGTCCTTTCAGCCCCCAACTCCGTACAGTATCACAGGTAATGTAACAGTGTAAAGTATATAGTATATGCCCGTGATCACCTCCCGAAGTGATCACAGCCCAGTAGTATAGCATGGCAGACGGACAAGAGTGTAGGGCCACTGATGGAACACTAGCATCCTATACTAAGCATTTAGGATTGCGGGTAAGGTATCAATGACTGTAGCAGCAATGACAGGCTATGCATCAGAATAGGATTAACGGAAAGCAGTAACATGCTACACTACTCTAATGCAAGCAGTATAGAGTAGAATAGGCGATATCTGTTGATCAAAGGGGGGGCTTGCCTGGTTGCTCTGGCAAGAGAGAGGGGTCGTCAACTCCGTAGTCGAACTGGTCAGCAGCAGCGTCGGTCTCGTAGTCTACCGGAGAGAAGAGGGGGAAGAAATAATGAATACAGAGCAAACAAAGCATCACAAAATATAACAAGGCAATAC
>NC_057804.1:243966077-243967384 GCF_018294505.1 Triticum aestivum
TCTCCTCCACTACAAGAAATCTCGTCCCGAGATTTAAGAGGGGGACTAGGGGGAAAGGTCTGGTTACGAAATCCTAACGAATCTTCTCGTCTTTGGTTGCTCTTCTCGAAGAGGTCGATCCATTACATTGATGTCTTCAGTTCTCCGCTTCGGGTCATCATGATGAAGTTATCGTCCTTCCTTGGGGATCTTCATCGTACTTACGGAAAGGATAAGGGGTAGCTTCAAAAGGACAGACCTCTACAAGGTTGACTATCTGGTCGATAACACCGAGGAAGGTGGCGGAAGTTACTCTCGAATTGAATCTTAAGAAAATATCGAGAGCAAAGTAAGGAGGTACCATGAGAAGTTTCAAACGGATAGGCAAGTGTTCGATGCCTAATCAGCAGGTGAAAGGGGTTCAGGGCAACAAGAATAAGTATTGCGTCTGATACCAAAATAGATCACTTGGGACGGCGGTCCGTGAATTACATACGAGTCCACTCGCGAGGAATAACTTTGGGAACAGGGGTTGTACAGGAGAGTCAGGTTTCGATCCTGTGAAACTGTGGGTTATGGGCCCACCATGTGGATTAACAGTAGGAAGGGCGGTGACGTTTTGCACGATCATGATAGCAAGGCATGTCAGAGAGTAGCATGTCAGTTATGTCGACAACAATGTTGGTACCAAGGGCGAGGGACGAAGAGAACCATTTTCCTGCTCGTTGAAACGAGGCGGGCCAAGAGGCAAAGTGCTCATCCATCGGCGGTTACCGAAATGTCATCAACAATAGAAACAGGGTCTCACTGGCAGAGTTGTACACCGAGGTGTTTACATGAGCAGAAGAATCTTACTGTTTAGATCAGATAGATCACAAGAAAGGTTAAACAAACCAATGGAAAAGAAAATGTGATCCTCAGGTTAAACAGAACAAATGGAAAGGAAAAATGTGTTTAAACACATATTTCAGGGGTATATCCTTCCCAAGGACAAGCAGAGCATGATATCCTTGATAGGATATAAGGTAGAAAACCCTTTCAGGTAAGGGGAGAGAAATTTCATGACATTACTCACACAACGGTGTTAGGATAAATGATAAATAAAATTTAGCATCGTGCTTCAAATGTTCCTGTTGAAAATCGGAGTACCATTGACATGCTTCTAGATAGTATTGACAAGGTCTTCAGGTGAAGATCAGACTTTGGAAACACGAAGGATCCATCAGGAATAACTTGTAGAATAAGTCTTACAATTTCCTCCAGGAAGAATGGTTGTCCTTACAAAAGAAATTATAACGATAGGTCCTCCACCCAGCGGGGGGGGGGGG
>NC_057804.1:243967491-243969609 GCF_018294505.1 Triticum aestivum
GGGGGGGGTGCTAGGCATGACATCATGTTACCGGGTCACGTAGAGATCAATGTTACAACTCTTGGAGGTATGTCCCAACCATCATATCTGACCGAGATTCAGATCCGGTTGGTGTCAGGATACCTCAGACTTAGGATACCTGAGAAGAAAAGGTGCAACGCAAATTGACGAGATGACATTGTAAGATTCTCGGGGAAATGAACTGTGAAGTGATTTCCGTTATCAAGAGTCCATCATTAACCCAAGGAGAGGACAAGGAGGTGTCTGGTGAACTCAACGGCAATTCACCGAGATTCCTAAAAGATGGATGTCCACAATTAAGTGAACAAGGAGATAACATTGGTCAGATCAAATGATATAAGGAAATATGCTCGAGGAAAACATACACAATTAAACATTGGTTGAAAGGTGCGTCCGAAATATGGGTTGGGTTGCACGACCGATGTCGGAAATGGTGATTCAATAATCAATAGTCTAAGAATGAATGGCCAACCATTAACTTCAAAGCAAGAGGGTTCCTAGAAGGGCAGAATCCAAACAGCACCGCCCACTTGTTGGTACCCCGGTTGGAATCAACACGAGGACCCAAGAAAGAATGGTGATGGTGAGAAGTATCACCATACCAAGAATTCTTAAGAGGTGGTGTAATTCCCACGACATTCTTGACATAAAAGGTGGTAATATCCAAGGTAAAGAAGAACAATGCTGGGTAGCAAGGAACTCAAGGTACAACACAAAACAAGAACAAGTCTGTGTTGGAGGAAAGGTAGTAGAGTGGTCGATGATAACACTAATCATCGAGGGCAAGGATGGTATTTCTCATCATGAACTCAATTGACATCCTGGAAGAGCTCAGAATGCCGATGATGATCACGTCACAATTGTTGAGAGATTTCATGAAGATGTAATCGGTCGGCGATGGCATCAAGCCAAAGGAATGATGAAGTGAAAGGTTACTGAAACCAAGGGTATGACACAAACTCGAAACAAGCTCGTAGTTCAAGGCGAAGTGTTAAGACGAGGAAGATCGACGTAAGCTTAGCTCATCGTCGAAAATTGGTGCTCCGAGAATAAGGACCAGGTAGCACGGTTAGAATCATCACGTCAATGATATAGCCAAACAGGCTAGGAATGGCGTGATCGGGTTCAAACTCGTACTTATAGAAGCTTATTGAAGAGTTGTTGAACCGTAGTGCGGACTTGGTTCAGTTATCGGTGTCTTTGAGTGTTTAATAACTCAGAGCCCGTGAAAAATTGGGATCAGTGGGAAGGTAGCACTTGATGAAGAACTCATAAGAGGTTATGCAGTTCCATGATAATCTCGAGATACCAGGGGTAACACTCAACGACAGATCAAAGTAGAGGTTGGACTGGGGTAATGCTCTGCAGAAGACAAGTACTCTAACTTGTCTGAGAAATAGAATCAAGGGAGAACAACATGGTCGGAACCACGGTTGCGTAGGATCAATTCACAGATACCAGATGATATTCATCAAGAAAATAGTTATTATTACAAGAAGTTTCCATGATAGGATCTACATCGTGTCCATGGGCATGAACACAAAGTTCAAGGTCGACTCCCACTTCTTCAATGTATGACCTTCCATTCACTTCTCGCTTTGATAAAGGCATTGGTGTTGAAAGTTTTACCTGGTGAAATACCAGATGAGTACGACTCGTGAAAACTTCCGAGTTCACACATATAAAGGAAGGCATAGGTTCAACCCGGCAGGGTATCATGGAAACATATACCACAAGCTTCAATAGTAAATACCACCAGCTCGAAAGCAGAGCATGGTTGGCAAAAGGAAAGGATACAATTTACCAAAGGCATTATGTATCGGAGAAGGAACTCACAAAGTGATTAATTATGAAGGACACTGTCAGATAATAATCCAACAGTGGATATGGCGATCCACGATGGGGCTGATATGAGTATCGATACTCAATCAGAGGAAGAAAGATTGCAAATGCATCGGTTTATAGAACAGCTGAATAGTTCAACGCTTAATTAGCAAAGTAATTATGATTTTCAAATCAAGGGATCAGGAGCAAATGCTCTGATCAAGAATGGATAAGCTGAATAGAATTAGGGATACAATCAACGACAATTGGACT
>NC_057804.1:243973933-244000615 GCF_018294505.1 Triticum aestivum
GGGGGCTGCCCCGATCCAGATCGGGCAGGGAGGGAGATGAGGGAGCGAGGTGGAGGGCGACGGGGTCCTCAGGCGGGGGAGGGGGCACTCCGGGCGGCGTCTTGGCGGCGGCGATCGAGCCCCCGATCCAGATCAGATCGGGAGGGGGAGGGGAGAGTCGTGGGGAGTGGGGGGTGCGGTCGGGGGAGTTAGGGTTTTCCCTAGAGGGGATATGGAGGGGGGTTTGGGCCGGTCTGGTTGGATGGCCAGCTGGGCCGTCTGGCCCAGTTAGCCAGGGGGCCTCTTCTCTTTTTTTTTGTAGTTTTGTTTTCTGTTTTTATTGTTTTCCTTTTTCTTTATTTTCTCTACTGTTTTAGCTCATTTTAAAAAAATATAGGCCTTATATAAAAACATGGTTTCTTCATGACAAATAGTTAGGGAATATTTTCAACACATCGAACATTTTAGTTTTGACTTTTGAAAACTTTAATAGTTTTAACTTTAATTCAAATTTAGAATTTGAATCCATTTCGATCTAACATGGAATTATCAACAATAACCGAGGTGACGTGGCATCATTAACATGGGATTACTGTAGCCTGATTACCCGGGCGTCACATTGGCCAAGGTGGGAGGAAAGAAATCCCATCATTTCCTTCCTCACCGATTGTTATCCCCCCTTTTTAGGGATCTTGATCTTATCCCTTCGGGATATGATCTTATTCCTTCTAAGGGGGGATCTTGGTGCGCCTTGACCAGGGGTGTGGGGCCTTGCCCCCACTACCCACGTTCATGTGGGTCCCCCCATGCAGGTGGGCCCCACTCCGGAACCTTCTAGAACCTTCCCGGTACAATACCGAAAAATCCCGAACATTTTCCGGTGGCCAAAATAAGACTTCCCATATATAAATCTTTACCTCCGGACCATTCCGGAACTCCTCGTGACGTCTGGGATCTCATCCGGGACTCCGAACAACATTCGGTAACCACATACAAACTTCCTTTATAACCCTAGCGTCATCGAACCTTAAGTGTGTAGACCCTACGGGTTCGGGAGACATGCAGACATGACCGAGACGTTCTCCGGTCAATAACCAACAGCGGGATCTGGATACCCATGATGGCTCCCACATGTTCCACGATGATCTCATCGGATGAACCACGATGTCAAGGACTTAATCAATCCCATATTCAATTCCCTTTGTCTATCGGTATGTTACTTGCCCGAGATTCGATCGTCGGTATCCAATACCTTGTTCAATCTCGTTACCGGCAAGTCACTTTACTCATTCCGTAACACATCATCCCGTGATCAACTCCTTGGTCACATTGCGCATATGATGATGTCCTACCGAGTGGGCCCAGAGATACCTCTCCGTTTACACGGAGTGACAAATCCCAGTCTCGATCCGCATAAAACAATAGATACTTTCGGAGATACCTGTAGTGCACCTTTATAGTCACCCAGTTACGTTGTGACGTTTGATACACCCAAAGCACTCCTACGGTATCCAGGAGTTACACGATCTCATGGTCAAAGGAAGAGACACTTGACATTGGCAAAGCTCTAGCAAATGAACTACACGATCTTTTGTGCTAGTCTTAGGATTGGGTCTTGTCCATCACATCATTCTCCTAATGATGTGATCCCGTTATCAACGACATCCAATGTCCATAGCCAGGAAACCATGACTATCTGTTGATCACAACGAGCTAGTCAACTAGAGGCTCACTAGGGACATATTGTGGTCTATGTATTCACACGTGTATTACGATTTCCGGATAATACAGTTATAGCATGAATAAAAGACAATTATCATGAACAAGGAAATATAATAATAACACTTTTATTATTGCCTCTAGGGCATATTTCCAACAGTCTCCCACTTGCACTAGAGTCAATAATCTAGTTCACATCGCCATGTGATTAACACTCATAGGTCACATCGCCATGTGACTAATACCCAAGAGTTTTAGGTTTGATCATGTTGCTTGTGAGAGAGGTTTTAGTCAACGGGTCCGAACCTTTCAGATCCGTGTGTGCTTTACATATCTCTATGTCATCTCCTAGATGTAGCTACCACGCTCTATTTGGAGCTATTCCAAATAACTGTTCTACTTGGAGCTATTCTAAATTGTTGCCCCATAATACGTATCTGGTATCTCTTCTTAGAGCTATCCGGATAGGTGTTAAGCTTGCATCGACGTAACCTTTATGACGAACTCTTTTACCACCTCCATAATCGAGAAAATTCCTTAGTCCACTAGTTACCAAGGATAACTTTGACCGCTATCTGTGATCCATTCATGGATCACTCTTGTACCCCTTGACTGACTCATGGCAAGGCACACTTCAAGTGCGGTACTCAGCATGGCATACTGTAGAGCCTATGTCTTAAGCATAGGGGACGACCTTCGTCCTTTCTCTCTTTTCTGCCGAGGTCGAGTTTTAAGTCTTAACTTCGTACCTTACAACTCAGGCAAGAACTTCTTCTTTGACTGATCCATCTTGAACACCTTCAAGATCATGTCAAGGTATGTGCTCATTTGAAAGTATTATTAAGCATTTTGATCTATCCTTATAGATCTTGATGCTCAATGTTCAAGTAGCTTAATCCAGGTTTTCTATTGAAAAACACCTTTCAAATAACCCTATATGCTTTCTAGAAATTCTACATCATCTCTGATCATCAATATGTCAACAACATATACTCATCAGAAATTCTATAGTGCTCCCACTCACTTCTTTGGAAATACAAGTTTCTCATAAACTTTGTATAAATCCAAAATCTTTGATCATCTCATCAAAGCGTACATTCCAACTCCGAGATGCTTACTCCAGTCCTTAGAAGGATCGCTGGAGCTAGCATACCTTTTAGCATCCTTAGGATCGACAAAATTTTTCTGATTGTATTGCATACAACCTTTCCTTATGAAAACTGGCAAGGAAACTTGTCTTGACATCCATCTGCCAGATTTCATAAATGCAGCTAATGCTAACATGATTCCGACGGACTTTAAGCATCGCTACGAGTGAGAAAATCTCATCGTAGTCAACTCCTTGAACTTGTCGGAAAACACTTCGCCACAAGTCGAGCTTCATAGATGGTGGCATTACCATCCACGTCCGTCTTCTTCTTAAAAGATCCATTTATCTCAATGGATTGCCGATCATCGGGCAAGTCCATCAAAGTCCATGCTTTGTTCTGATATATGGATACTATCTCGGATTTCATGGCTTCTAACCATTTGTCGGAATTCGGGCCCACCATCGCTTCTCCATAGCTCGTAGGTTCATTGTTGTCTAGCAACATGACCTTCAAGACAGGATTACGTACCACTCTGAAGTAGTACGCATCCTTGTCATCCCACGAGGTTTGGTAGTGACTTGATCCGAAGTTTCATGATCAACATCACAAGCTTCCACTTCAATTGGTGTAGGTGCCACAGGAACAACTTCATGTGCCCTGCCACACACTAGTTGAAGAGACGGTTCAATAACCTCATCAAGTTTCCACCATCCTCCCACTCAATTCTTTCGAGAGAAACTTTTCCTCGAGAAAGGACCCGATTCAAGAAACAATCCATATTGCTTTCAGATCTGAATTAGGAGGTATACCCAACTGTTTTGGGTTTCCTATGAAGATGCATTTTATCCGCTTTGGGTTCGAGCTTATCAACCTGAAACTTTTTCATATAAGCGTCGCAGCCCCAAACTTTTAAGAAACGACAACTTAGGTTTCTCTAAACCATAATTCATACGGTGTCATCTCAAAGGAATTACGTGGTGCCCTATTTAAAGTGAATGTGGTTGTCTCTAATGCCTAACCCATGGACAGTAGTGGTAATTCGATAAGAGACATCATGGTACGCATCATGTCCAATAGGGTGCAGTTATGATGTTCGGACACACCATCACACTATGGTGTTCCAGGCGGTATTAATTGTGAAACAATTTCCACAATGTCTTAATTGTGTGCCAAAACTCGTAACTCAGATACTCATCTCTATGATCTTATCATAGACATTTTATCCTCTTGTCACGATGATCTTCAACTTTACTCTGAAATTACTTGAACCATTCAATAATTCAGACTTGTGTTTCATCAAGTAAATATATTCAACATCTACTCGAATCATCTGTGAAGTAAGAACATAATGATATTCACTGCATGCCTCAGCACTCATTGGACTACACACATCAAAATGTGTTACTTCCAACAAGTTGCTATCTTGTTCCATCTTACTGAAACCGAGGCTTTTCAGTCATCTTGCCCATGTGGTATGATTTGCATATCTCAAGTGATTCAAAATCAAGTGAGTTCAAACGGTCCATTTGCATGGAGTTTCTTCATGCATATATACCAATAGACATGGTTCGCATGTCTCAAACTTTTCAAAAAATGAGTGAGTCCAAAGATCCATCAACATGGAGCTTCTTCATGCATTTTATACCGATATGACTTACGTGGCAGTGCCACAAATAGGTGGTACTATCATTACTATCTTTTGGCATGAACATGTGTATCACTACGATCGAGATTTCAATGAACCATTCATTTTAGGTGCAAGACCATTGAAGGTATTATTCAAATAAATAGAGTAACCATTATTCTCTTTAAATGAATAACCGTATTGCGATAGACATAATCCAATCATGTCTATGCTCAACGCAAACACCAAATCTCGATGGTAGAGGGAGCGTGCGATGCTTGATCATATCAACATTGGAAACACTTCCAACACATATCGTCAGCTCACCTTTAGCTAGTCTCCGTTTATGCCGTAGCTTTTATTTCGAGTTACTAACACTTAGCAACCGAACCGGTATCTTATACCCTGGTGCTACTAGGAGTACTAGTAAAGTACACATTAACATAATGTATATCCAATATACTTCTATCGACCTTGCCAGCCTTCTCATCTACCAAGTATCTAGGGTAATTCTGCTCTAGTGACTGTTCCCCTTATTACAGAAGCACTTAGTCTCGGGTTTGGGTTCAACCTTGGGTTTCTTCACTAGAGCAGCAGCTGATTTGCCGTTTCATGAAGTATCCCTTCTTGCCCTTGCCCTTCTTGAAACTAGTGGTTTCACCAACCATCAACAATTGATGCTCCTTCTTGATTTCTACTTTCGCGGTGTCAAACATCGTGAATACCTCAAGGATCATCTTATTTATCCCTGATATGTTATAGTTCATCACGAAGCTCTAGCAGCTCGGTGGCAATGACTTTGGAGAAACATCACTATCTCATTTGGAAGATCAACTCCCACTCAATTCAAGTGATTGTTGCACTCATACAATCTGAGCACAAGCTCAACGATTGAGATTTTCTCCCTTAGTTTGCAGGCTAAGAGAATCGTCGAAGGTCTTATACCTCTTGACGTGAGCACGAGCCTGAAATCCCAATTTCAGCCCTCGAAACATCTCATATGTTCCGCGATGTTTCGAAAATGTCTTTGCTGCCTCTACTTAAACCATTTAACTGAACTATCACGTAGTTATCAAAACGTGTATGTTCGATGTTCGAAACATCCACAAACGACGTTTGGGGTTCAGCACACTTAGCAGTGCATTAAGGACATAAGCTTTCTACTGTTCGCATAATCGCTACTATCAACTTTCAACTATATTTTCTCTAGGAACATATCTAAAACAGTAGAACTAAAGCGCGAGCTACGACATAATTTGCAAAAGGTCTTTTGACTATGTTCAGGATAATTAAGTTCATCTTATGAACTCCCACTCAGATAGACATCCCTCTGGTCATCTAAGTGATCACATGATCCGAGTCAACTAGGCCGTGTCCGATCATCACGTGAGACGGACTAGTCATCATCAGTGAACATCTTCATGTTGATCGTATCTACTATACGACTCATGCTCGACCTTTCGGTCTCCGTGTTCCGAGGCCATGTCTGTACATGCTAGGCTCGTCAAGTTAACCCTAAGTGTTTTCGTTGTGTAAAACTGTCTTACACCCGTTGTATGTGAACGTAAGAATCCATCACACCCGATCATCACGTGGTTCTTAGAAGCGACGAACTGTAGCAACGGTGCACAGTTAGGGGAGAACACTTCTTGAAATTGTTGTAAGGGATCATCTTATTTACTACCGTCGTTCTAAGCAAACAAGATGCATAAACATGATAAACATCACATGCAATCAAATAGAGTAGTGACATGATATGGCCAATATCATATAGCTCCTTTGATCTTCATCTTCGGGGCTCCATGATCATCTTGTCACTGGCATGACACCATGATCTCCATCATCATGATCTCCATCATCGTGTCTTCATGAAGTTGTCACGCCAACGACTACTTCTACTTCTATGACTAACGCGTTTAGCAATAAAGTAAAGTAGTTTACATGGCGTTCTTCAATGACACGCAGGTCATACAATAAATAAAGACAACTCCTATGGCTCCTGCCGGTTGTCATACTCATCGACATGCAAGTCGTGAATCCTATTACAAGAACATGATCAATCTCATACATCACATATATCATTCATCACATCCTTTTGGCCATATCACATCACATAGCATACCCTGCAAAAACAAGTTAGACGTCCTCTAATTGTTGTTTGCATGTTTTACGTGGCTGCTATGGGTTTCTAGCAAGAACGTTTCTTACCTACGCAAAACCACAACGTGATATGCCAATTGCTATTTACCCTTCATAAGGACCCTTTTCATCGAATCCGTTCCGACTAAAGTGGGAGAGACTGGCACCCGCTAGCCACCTTATGCACCAGGTGCATGTCAATCGGTGGAACCTGTCTCACGTAAGAGTACGTGTAAGGTCGGTCCGGGCCGCTTCATCCCACAATACCGTCGAAACAAGATTGGACTAGTAACGGTAAGCATATTGAACAACATCAACGCCCACAACTACTTTGTGTTCTACTCGTGCAAAGAATCTACGCAATAGACCTAGCTCATGATGCCACTGTTGGGGAACGTAGCAGAAATTCAAAATTTTCCTACGCGTCACCAAGATCTATCTATGGAGAAACCAGCTACGAGTAGAAGGAGAGTGCATCTACATACCCTTGTAGATCGCTAAGCGGAAGCGTTCAAGTGAACGGGGTTGAAGGAGTCGTTCTCGTCGTGATTCAAATCACCGATGATCAAGTGCCGAACGCACGGCACCTCCGCGTTCAACACACGTACAGCCCGGTGACGTCTCCCACGCCTTGATCCAGCAAGGAGAGAGGGAGAGGTTGAGGAAGACTCCGTCCAGCAGCAGCACAACGGCGTGGTGGTGGTGGAGGAGCGTGGCAATCCCGCAGGGCTTCGCCAAGCACCATGGGAGAGGAGGAGTAGGGAGAGAGGTAGGGCTGCACCAAGAGGGAGAGAACTCATGTGTATGGCAGCCCCAAACCTCATCTATATATAGGGGGAAGGGGGGGCTGCGCCCCCTTTAGGGTTTCCCACCCCCAAGGGGTGCGGCCAGCCCTAGATGGCAAAGGGGAGGCGGCCAAGGGGGGGGGAGGAGAGGGAGGCGCACCAATATGGGCCTTAAGGCCCATCTGGACTAGGGTTTGCCCCCTCCCACTCTCCCTTGCGCCTTGGCCCCCTTGTGGGGGGCGCACCAGCCCTCCTAGGGGCTGGTCCCCTCCCACACTTGGCCCACGCAACCTTCTGGGGCAGGTGGCCCCACTTGGTGGACCCCCGGGACCCTCCCGGTGGTCCCGGTACAATACCGATATCGCCCGAAACTTTTCCGGTGACCAAAACAGGACTTCCCATATATAAATCTTTACCTCCGGACCATTCCGGAACTCCTCGTGACGTCCGGGATCTCATCCGGGACTCCGAACAACATTCGGTAACCACATACAAACTTCCTTTATAACCCTAGCGTCATCGAACCTTAAGTGTGTAGACCCTACGGGTTCGGGAGACATGTAGACATGACCGAGACATTCTCCGGTCAATAACCAACAGCGGGATCTGGATACCCATGATGGCTCCCACATGTTCCACGATGATCTCATCGGATGAACCACGATGTCAAGGACTTAATCAATCCCGTATTCAATTCCCTTTGTCTATCGGTATGTTACTTGCCCGAGATTCGATCGTCGGTATCCAATACCTTGTTCAATCTCGTTACCGGCAAGTCACTTTACTCGTTCCGTAACACATCATCCCGTGATCAACTCCTTGGTCACATTGCGCATATGATGATGTCCTACCGAGTGGGCCCAGAGATACCTCTCCGTTTACACGGAGTGACAAATCCCAGTCTCGATCCGCATAAAACAATAGATACTTTCGGATATACCTGTAGTGCACCTTTATAGTCACCCAGTTACGTTGTGATGTTTGATACACCCAAAGCACTCCTACGGTATCCAGGAGTTACACGCTCTCATGGTCAAAGGAAGAGATACTTGACATTGGCAAAGCTCTAGCAAATGAACTACACGACCTTTTGTGCTAGGCTTAGGATTGGGTCTTGTCCATCACATCATTCTCCTAATGATGTGACCCCGTTATCAACGACATCCAATGTCCATAGCCAGGAAACCATGACTATCTGTTGATCACAACGAGCTAGTCAACTAGAGGCTCACTAGGGACATATTGTGGTCTATGTATTCACACGTGTATTATGATTTCCGAATAATACAGTTATAGCATGAATAAAAGACAATTATCATGAACAAGGAAATATAATAATAATATTTTTATTATTGCCTCTAGGGCATATTTCCAACAGTCTCCCACTTGCACTAGAGTCAATAATCTAGTTCACATCGCCATGTGATTAACACTCACAGGTCACATCGCCATGTGACTAATACCCAAGAGTTTACTAGAGTTAGTAGTCTAGTTCACATCACTATGTGATTAACACTCAATGAGTTTTATGTTTGATCATGTTGCTTGTGAGAGAGGTTTTAGTCAACGGGTCTGAACCTTTCAGATCCGTGTGTGCTTTACAAATCTCTATGTCATCTCCTAGATGCAGCTACCACGCTCTATTTGGAGCTATTCCAAACAACTGTTCTACTTGGAGCTATTCTAAATTATTGCTCCATTATATGTATCCGGTCTCTCTACTCAGAGCTATCCGGATAGGTGTCAAGCTTGCATCGTCGTAACCTTTACGACGAACTCTTTTACCACCTCCATAATCAAGAAAATTCCTTAGTCCACTAGTTACTAAGGATAACTTTGACCGCTGTCCTGTGAGCCATTCTTGGATCACTCTTGTACCCCTTGACTGACTCATGGCAAGGCACACTTCAGGTGCGGTACACAGCATAGCATACTGAAGAGCCTACGTCTTAAGCATAGGGGACGACCTTCGTCCTTTCTCTCTATTCTGCCGTGGTCGAGCTTTAAGTCTTAACTTCGTACCTTACAACTCAGGCAAGAACTCCTTCTTTGACTGGTCCATCTTGAACACCTTCAAGATCATGTCAAGGTATGCGCTCATTTGAAAGTATTATTAAGCATTTTGATCTATCCTTATAGATCTTGATGCTCAATGTTCAAGTAGCTTAATCCAGGCTTTCCATTGAAAAACACTTTCAAAATAACCCTATATGCTTTCTAGAAATTCTACATCATTTCTGATCATCAATATGTCAACAACACATACTCATCAGAAATTCTATAGTGCTCCCACTCACTTCTTTGGAAATACAAGTTTCTCATAAACTTTGTACAAACCCAAAATCTTTGATCATCATCAAAGCATACATTCCAACTCCGAGATGCTCACTCCAGTCCTTAGAAGGATCGCTGGAGCTAGCATACCTTTTAGCATCCTTAGGATCGACAAAAACTTTCTGATTGTATTACATACAACCATTCCTTACGTAAACTGGTAAGGAAACTCGTTTTGACATCCGTCTGCCAGATTTCATAAATGCAGCTAATGCTAACATGATTCCGACGGACTTAAGCATCGCTACGGATGAGAAGATCTCATCGTAGTCAACTCTTTGAACTTGTGGAAAAACGCCACAAGTCGAGCTTCATAGATGGTGACATTACCATCCACGTCCGTCTTCTTCTTAAAGATCCATTTATCTCAATGGCTTGCCAATCATCGGGCAAGTCCACCAAAGTCCATGGATCCGTTCTCGGATTTTATGGCCTCGAGCCATTTATCGGAATCCGGGCCCACCATCGCTTCTCCATAGCTCGTAGGTTCATTGTTGTCCAGCAACATGACTTCCAAGACAGGATTACGTACCACTCTGAAGTAGTACGCATCCTTGTCATCCCACGAGGTTTGGTAGTGACTTGATCCGAAGTTTCATGATCAATATCATAAGCTTCCACTTCAATTGGTGTAGGTGCCACAGGAACAACTTCCTGTGCCCTGCCACACACTAGTTGAAGAGACGGTTCAATAACCTCATCAAGTCTCCACCATCCTCCCACTCAACTCTTTCGAGAGAAAACTTTCCTCGAGAAAGGACCCGATTCTAGAAACAATTCATATTGCTTTCGGATCTGAATTAGGAGGTATACCCAACTGTTTTGGGTTTCCTATGAAGATGCATTTTATCCGCTTTGGGTTCGAGCTTAATCCTGAAACTTTTTCACATAAGCGTCGCAGCCCCAAACCTTTAAGAAACGACAACTTAGGTTTCTCTAAACCATAATTCATACGGTGTCATCTCATCGGAATTACGTGGTGCCCTATTTAAAGTGAATGTGGTTGTCTCTAATGCCTAACCCATGAACGATAGTGGTAATTCGATAAGAGACATCATGGTACGCACCATATCCAATAGGGTGCAACTATGATGTTCGGACACACCATCACATTATGGTGTTCCAGGTGGTATTAATTGCGAAACAATTTCCACAATGTCTTAATTGTGTGCCAAAACTCGTAACTCAGATATTCATCTCTATGATCATATCATAGACATTTTATCCTCTTGTCACAATGATCTGCTACTTCACTCTGAAATTACTTGAACCATTCAATAATTCAGACTTGTGTTTCATCAAGTAAATATACTCAACATTTACTCGAATCATCTGTGAAGTAAGAACATAATGATATTCACTGCATGCCTCAGCACTCATTCGACTGCACACATCAAAATGTGTTACTTCCAACAAGTTGCTATCTTGTTCCATCTTACTGAAAATGAGGCTTTTCAGTCATCTTGCCCATGTGGTATGATTTGCATATCTCAAGTGATTCAAAATCAAGTGAGTCCGAACGATCCATTTGCATGGAGTTTCTTCATGCATATACACCAATAGACATGGTTCGCATGTCTCAAACTTTTCAAAAACGAGTGAGTCCAAAGATCCATCAACATGGAGCTTCTTCATGCGTTTTATACCATTATGACTTACATAGCAGTGCCACAAGTAAGTGGTACTATCATTACTATCTTTTGGCATGAACATGTGTATCACTACGATCGAGATTCAATAAACCATTCATTTTAGGTGCAAGACCATTCAAGGTATTATTCAAATAAACAGAGTAACCATTATTCTCCTTAAATGAATAACCGTATTGCGATAGACATAATCCAATCATGTCTATGCTCAACGCAAACACTAATCTCGATGGTAGAGGGAGCGTGCGATGCTTGATCATATCAACATTGGAAACACTTCCAACACATATCGTCAGCTCACCTTTAGCTAATCTCCGTTTATTTCGTAGCCTTTATTTCGAGTTACTAACACTTAGCAACCGAACCGGTATCTAATACCCTGGTGCTACTAGGAATACTAGTAAAGTATACATTAACATAATGTATATCCAATATACTTCTATCGACCTTGCCAGCCTTCTCATCTACCAAGTATCTAGGGTAATTCTGCTCCAGTGGTTGTTCCCCTTATTACTGAAGCACTTAGTCTCGGGTTTGGGTTCAACCTTGGGTTTCTTCACTAGAGCAGCAGCTGATTTGCCGTTTCATGAAGTATCCCTTCTAGCCCTTGCCCTTCTTGAAACTAGTGGTTTCACCAACCATCAACAATTGATGCTCCTTCTTGATTTCTACTTTCGCGGTGTCAAACATCGTGACTACCTCAAGGATCATCATATCTATCCCTGATATGTTATAGTTCATCACAAAGCTCTAGCAGCTTGGTGGCAATGACTTTGGAGAAACATCACTATCTCATATGGAAGATCAACTCCCACTCGATTCAAGTGATTGTTGCACTCAGACAATCTGAGCACAAGCTCAACGATTGAGCTTTTCTCCGTTAGTTTGCAGGCTAAGAAAATCGTCGGAGGTCTTATACCTCTTGACGTGGGCACGAGCCTGAAATCCCAATTTCAGCCCTCGAAACATCTCATATGTTTCGCGACATTTCGAAAACTTCTTTGGTGCCTCAACTCTAAACCGTTTAACTGAACTATCACGTAGTTATCAAAACGTGTATGTCCGATGTTCACAACATCCACAGACGAGGTTTGGGGTTCAGCACACTGAGCGGTGCATTAAGGACATAAGCTTTCTACTGTCCTCATAATCGCTACTGTCAACTTTCAACTATATTTTCTCTAGGAACATAACTAAACAGTGGAACTAAAGCGCGAGCTTACGACATAATTTGCAAAGATCTTTTGACTATGTTCAGGATAATTAAGTTCATCTTATGAACTCCCACTCAGATAGACATCCCTCTGGTCATCTAAGTGAATACATGATCCGAGTCAACTAGGCCGTGTCCGATCATCACGTGAGACGGACTAGTCATCATCGGTGAACATCTTCATGTTGATCGTATCTGCTATACGACTCATGCTCGACCTTTCGGTCTCCGTGTTCCGAGGCCATGTCTGCACATGCTAGGCTCGTCAAGTTAACCCTAAGTGTTTTCGCTGTGTAAAACTGTCTTACACCCGTTGTATGTGAACGTAAGAATCCATCACACCCGATCATCACGTGGTGCTTAGAAGCGACGAACTGTAGCAACGGTGCACAGTTAGGGGAGAACACTTCTTGAAATTTTGTAAGGGATCATCTTATTTACTACCGTCGTCCTAAGTAAACAAGATGCATAAACATGATAAACATCACATGCAATCAAATAGTGACATGATATGGCCAATATCATTTTTGCTCCTTTTGATCTTCATCTTCGGGGCTCCATGATCATCTTGTCACCGGCATGACACCATGATCTCCATCATCATGATCTCCATCATCGTGTCTTCATGAAGTTGTCACGCCAACGACTACTTCTACTTCTATGACTAACGCGTTTAGCAATAAAGTAAAGTAGTTTACATGGCGTTCTTCAATGACACGCAGGTCATACAATAAATAAAGACAACTCCTATGGCTCCTGCCGGTTGTCATACTCATCGACATGCAAGTCGTGAATCCTATTACAAGAACATGATCAATCTCATACATCACATATATCATTCATCACATCCTTTTGGCCATATCACATCACATAGCATACCCTGCAAAAACAAGTTAGACGTCCTCTAATTGTTGTTTGCATGTTTTACGTGGCTGCTATGGGTTTCTAGCAAGAACGTTTCTTACCTACGCAAAACCACAACGTGATATGCCAATTGCTATTTACCCTTCATAAGGACCCTTTTCATCGAATCCGTTCCGACTAAAGTGGGAGAGACTGGCACCCGCTAGCCACCTTATGCACCAAGTGCATGTCAATCGGTGGAACCTGTCTCACGTAAGAGTACGTGTAAGGTTGGTCCGGGCCGCTTCATCCCACAATACCGTCGAAACAAGATTGGACTAGTAACGGTAAGCATATTGAACAACATCAATGCCCACAACTACTTTGTGTTCTACTCGTGCAAAGAATCTACGCAATAGACCTAGCTCATGATGCCACTGTTGGGGAACGTAGCAGAAATTCAAAATTTTCCTACGTGTCACCAAGATCTATCTATGGAGAGACCAGCAACGAGTAGAAAGAGAGTGAGTGCATCTACATACCCTTGTAGATCGCTAAGCGGAAGCGTTCAAGTGAACGGGGTTGATGGAGTCGTACTCGTCGTGATTCAAATCACCGATGATCAAGTGCCGAACGCACGGCACCTCCGCGTTCAACACACGTACAGCCCGATGACGTCTCCCACGCCTTGATCCAGCAAGGAGAGAAGGAGAGGTTGAGGAAGACTCCATCCAACAGCAGCACAACGGCGTGGTGGTGGTGGAGGAGCGTGGCAATCCTGCAGGGCTTCGTCAAGCACCGCGGGAGAGGAGGAGTACTTGTGAGAGGGGGAGGGCTGCGCCAGAACTTCGTCTTGAGCTCCCATGCGTCTCCCCACTATATATAGGGGTGGAGGGGCTGGTTTCTTGCCCTCCAAGTCCATTGGGGCGTTGGCCAAGGTGGGAGGAAAGAAATCCCATCATTTCCTTCCTCACCGATTGTTATCCCCCCTTTTTAGGGATCTTGATCTTATCCCTTCGGGATATGATCTTATTCCTTCTAAGGGGGGATCTTGGTGCGCCTTGACCAGGGGTGTGGGGCCTTGCCCCCACTACCCACGTTCATGTGGGTCCCCCCATGCAGGTGGGCCCCACTCCGGAACCTTCTAGAACCTTCCCGGTACAATACCGAAAAATCCCGAACATTTTCCGGTGGCCAAAATAGGACTTCCCATATATAAATCTTTACCTCCAGACCATTCCGGAACTCCTCGTGACGTCCGGGATCTCATCCGGGACTCCGGACAACATTCGGTAACCACATACAAACTTCCTTTATAACCCTAGCGTCATCGAACCTTAAGTGTGTAGACCCTACGGGTTCGGGAGACATGCAGACATGACCGAGACGTTCTCCGGTCAATAACCAACAGCGGGATCTGGATACCCATGATGGCTCCCACATGTTCCACGATGATCTCATCGGATGAACCACGATGTCAAGGACTTAATCAATCCCGTATTCAATTCCCTTTGTCTATCGGTATGTTACTTGCCCGAGATTCGATCGTCGGTATCCAATACCTTGTTCAATCTCGTTACCGGCAAGTCACTTTACTCGTTCTGTAACACATCATCCCGTGATCAACTCCTTGGTCACATTGCGCATATGATGATGTCCTACCGAGTGGGCCCAGACATACCTCTCCATTTACACGGAGTGACAAATCCCAGTCTCAATCCGCATAAAACAATAGATACTTTCGGAGATACCTGTAGTGCACCTTTATAGTCACCCAGTTACGTTGTGACGTTTGATACACCCAAAGCACTCCTACGGTATCCAGGAGTTACACGCTCTCATGGTCAAAGGAAGAGATACTTGACATTGGCAAAGCTCTAGCAAACGAACTACACGATCTTTGTGCTAGGCTTAGGATTGGGTCTTGTCCATCACATCATTCTCCTAATGATGTGATCCCGTTATCAACGACATCCAATGTCCATAGCCAGGAAACCATGACTATCTGTTGATCACAACGAGCTAGTCAACTAGAGGCTCACTAGGGACATATTGTGGTCTATGTATTCACACGTGTATTACGATTTCCGGATAATACAGTTATAGCATGAATAAAAGACAATTATCATGAACAAGGAAATATAATAATAACACTTTTATTATTGCCTCTAGGGCATATTTCCAACAACAACATGACAACTTACTTGAAGGATCTTACTCAATCCATAGGTAGATATGGTGGACTCTCATGGAAAAACTGGGTTTAAGGATGTTTGGAAGCACAAGTAGTATCTCTACTTGGTGCAAGGAATTTGGCTAGCATGAGGGGGAAAGGCAAACTCAACATGTTGGATGATCCATGACAATATACTTTAACTAAGATGTGAGAAAACATAACCCATTACGTTGTCTTCCTTGTCCAACATCAACTCTTTAGCATGCCATACTTTGATGAGTGCTCACAATCATAAAAGATGTCCAAGATAGTATATTTATATGTGAGAACCTCTCTTTCTTTATTAATTCCTATTAATTGCAACGATGACCAAAACTATGTTTGCCAACTCTCAACAACTTTTAATCATCATACTCTTTATATGTGAAGTCATTACTTTCCACAAGATCAATATGATCTCTTGATTTCTTTTTATTCTTTTATTCACTCAAGATCATAGCAAGATAGCAAAGCCCTTGACTCAACACTAATCTTTATTATATAGCTCTCGGACTCGATTACATAGAGGGATCATAAAGCAAAACTCAAAACTAATTCATACCAAAACTTTATTCTACTAGATCAAGATATTACCAAAAGGATCGAACTAAGAAAACTATAAAGATAGAAGTGTGATGGTGATACGATACCGGGGCAACTCCCCCAAGCTTGGCAGTTGCCAAGGGGAGTGCCCATACCCATGTGATTTTATTTCCTTTGCTGGTGAAGAAGGTGGTGATGATGATGGATAGTCGCACATCGAGCGTAGGAGCTCTTCCAATTTGCGGATAATGCCCTTGAGTGCGACGATATGATCCTTCAACAAAATATTTTCCTGTGTGAGATACTTGTTTTGTATGCGAGCTAACTCAATCATCTTGAAAGCTTCAATCTCAGTTGGGGTAAAGAGGTTAGGAAGAGGTTGAAGGATGTTTTCTTCTTCTGCCGCCGGAGCTTGATCTTCCATGGCCTTCTTGATCCCATCATCCTTGTTGATCCCCCTGGGTTCTTCTCTCTTCAGCTCTATCTTCAATAGCCAAGCATCCTTGTCTTCATTGTTGGAGGAGGGTGACGTCATGATGCTCTAGATTTGTCAGAAAAATAGCTCGAAACAAAGATAGAGGATATTTGCGTGATACGATGGTCAAAACCTTCGGGAGATTATATAATGAATTTTTACCGACAGAAAGAAGTATCGTGCAAGAAAACGGAGTCCGGAGAGCACACGAGGGGCCCACGAGGCAGGGGGGACGCCCAGGGGGGTAGGGCGTGCCCTCCACCCTCGTGGATGCCTCGTGTCCTTCCCGGACTACTTCTTATTTTCCCATTTTCTTAAATATTCCAAAATGGAGAAAAATTGCTATTAGAACTATTTTGGAGTCGGTTTACTTACCGTACCACATACCTATTCCTTTTCGAAGTCTGAAACATTCTGGAAAGTGACTCTTATGTATTCCTCCGGGGTTACGGTTTCAATAACACTAGCTTCAACATTTATTGGGTTACCTAAGATATAATGTTTGATTCTTTGACCATTCATCACCTTCGGATTCGTGCCTTCAAAGTTGTTGAGTTTTATGGCACCGGAACGATAGACCTCCTCGATAACGTAAGGGCCTTCCCATTTAGAGAGGAGCTTTCCTGCAAAAAATCTTAAACGAGAGTTGAATAGCAATACATAATCACCTACGTTAAACTCATGCTTTTGTATCCTTTTGTCATGCCATCTTTTAACTTTTTCTTTAAATAGTTTGGCATTCTCATAGGCTTGGGTTCTCCATTCGTCAAGTGAGCTAATGTCAAATAACCTCTTCTCACCGGCAAGTTTGAAATCATAATTGAGCTCTTTAATAGCCCAATATGCCTTATGTTCTAGTTCGAGAGGTAAGTGACATGCCTTTGCATAAACCATTTTATACGGAGACATACCCATAGGATTTTTATATGCAGTTCTATAAGCCCATAATGCATCATCAAGTTTCTTGGACCAATTCTTTCTAGATCTATTAACAGTCTTTTGCAAAATTAATTTAAGCTCTCTATTACTCAATTCTACTTGACCACTAGACTGTGGGTGATATGGAGATGCAATTCTATGATTAACATCATACTTAGCAAGCATTTTACAAAAAAGCACCATGAATAAAATGTGAACCACCATCAGTCATGAGATATCTAGGGACTCCAAAGCTCGGAAAATAAACTTCTTTAAGCATCTTAATAGAGGTGTTATTATCAGCACTACTAGTTGGAATAGCTTCTACCCACTTAGTAACGTAATCAACAGCAACTAAAATATGTGTATACCCATTAAAGGCAGGAAACGGTCCCATATAATCAAAGCCCCAAACATCAAATGGTTCAATAACAAGATAATAGTTCATAGACGTTTCTTGATGTCTACTAATATTATCAATTCTTTGACATTCATCACAAGACAAGACAAACTTACGGGCATCTTTGAAGAGAGTAGGCCAATAAAAACCGGATTGCAATACCTTATTTGCAGTTCTATCTCCAGCGTGGTGTCCTCCATATGCCTCAGAGTGACACTTGCTAGGATCTGTTCCTGTTCATGCTCAGGTACACAACGTCTAATAACACCATCTACTCCTTTATAAAGGTGTGGGTCATCCCAGAAGTAGTGTCTTAAATCATAGAAAAAACTTTTTATTTTGCTGGTATGTGAAACTAGGTGCTATGGATTTAGCAACAATGTAATTAGCATAATCAGCATAGCATGGAGCAGTACGAGAAGCATTTATGACAGCTAATTGTTCATCAGGAAAGCTATCATCAATAGGTAGTGGGTCATAAAGAACATTCTCTAACCTAGACAAGTTGTCTGCAACGGGGTTCTCAGCTCCCTTTTTATCAATAATATGCAAATCAAATTCTTGTAGCAAGAGAACCCGTCTAATAAGTCTAGGTTTAGCATCTTTCTTTTCCATAAGATATTTAATAGCAGCATGATCAGTGTGAACAGTTACTTTAGAATCAACGATGTAAGGTCTGAACTTATCACAAGCAAATACAACTACTAAGAATTCTTTTTCAATATTAGCATAATTTCTCTGAGCACTGTCTAGAGTTTTACTAGCATATTGAATAACATTTAGTTTATTATCAACTCTTTGTCCTAGAACAACACCTACGGCATAATCACTAGCATCACACATAATTTCAAAGGGTAAATTCCAATCAGGTGGCTGAACAATAGGTGGAGAAATCAAAGCTTTCTTAAGTATTTCAAATGCTTCTACACAATCATCATCAAAGACAAACGGAATATCTTTTTGCAATAGATTAGTCAGAGGCTTAGAAATTTTAGAAAATTCCTTAATGAACCTCCTATAAAAACCGGCATGACCAAGGAAACTTCTTATACCTTTAATGTCCTTGGGACATGGCATCTTTTCAATAGCATCAACCTTAGCTTTATCAACTTCAATACCTTTTTCAGAAATTTTATGCCCCAAGACAATATCTTTATTAACCATAAAGTGGCACTTTTCCCAATTCAAGACGAGACTAGTATCTGCTCAAGCAATCATCAAAAGAGGATCCATAAACGGAGAAATCATCCATGAATACCTCACAATTTTTTTCACAAAAGTCAGAGAATATAGCCATCATGCATCTTTGAAAGGTAGCAGGTGCATTACATAAACCAAAAGGCATACGTCTATAAGCAAAAGTACCGAAAGGGCAAGTAAAAGTGGTATTTTCTTGATCCTCTGCTGACACAGGTATTTGAGAGAAACCAGAGTAACCATCTAGAAAGCAAAAATGTGTATGTTTGGATAGTCTTTCTAGCATTTGATCAATAAAATGTAAAGGGCAATGATCCTTTTTAGTAGCTTTATTCAACTTACGGAACTCAATTACCATCCTGTAATCTATAATAATTCTTTGCGAGATCAATTCATCTTTATCATTAGGAACGACAGTAATACCTCCCTTCTTAGGGACACAATGGACAGGACTTACCCACTGACTATCAGCAACGGGATAAATTATACCGGCCTCAAGGAGCTTTAGTATTTCCTTTCTTACCACTTCTTTCATCTTAGAATTTAATCGTCGTTGGTGATCAATAACTGGTTTGGCGTCTTCTTCCAATTTTATTTTGTGTTGGCATAGAGTGGGACGAATGCCCTTAAGATCATCAAGAGTATATCCAATAGCAGCACGGTGCTTCTCCAGAGTTTTCAATAATCTTTCCTCTTCCTGCTCTGAAAGGTTAGCACTAATAATAACAGGATATATCTTCTTTTCATCAAGATAAGCATATTTAAGAGTATCAGGTAATGGTTTAAGCTCAAACACGGGATCACCCTTGGGTGGTGGAGGATCCCCTAAGATTTCAATAGGCAAGTTGTGTTTCAAAATAGGACCCTGTTTAAAGAATACTTCAACTATTTCCCTTCTTTCATTCATAAACATATCATTTTCATGGTCTAGCAAATATTGTTCTAAAGGATCATTAGGAGGCACGGCAATAGAAGCAAGACCAATAATTTCATCCTTACTAGGCAATTCTTTATCATGGGGTTGTCTACGAAACTTAGCAAAATTAAACTCATGAGACATATCTCCCAAGCCAATAGTAACAACATCCTTTTCGCAATCTATCTTAGCATTAACAGTGTTCAAGAAGGGTCTACCAAATATAATGGGACAAAAGTCATCTTGTTGGGAACCAAGAACAAGAAAATTAGCAGGATATTTAACTTTCCCACACAAGACTTCAACATCTCTAACAATCCCAATTGGTGAAATAGTATCTCTATTGGCAAGCTTAATTGTAACATCAATATCTTCTATCTCAGCAGGTGCAATGTCATGCATAATTTCTTCATATAAAGAATGAGGCATTGCACTAGCACTAGCACCCATATCACATAAGCCATGATAACAATGATATCCTATTTTAACAGAAATAACAGGCATGCCTACAATGGGTCTTTGTTTCTTAGCATCAGGTCTAGCAATTCTAGCATCTGCATCATAAAAATAAATAACATGCCCATCAATATTATCAGCCAAGAGATCTTTAACCATAGCAATACTAGGTTCAACTTTAATTTGCTCAGGTGGTGTATATGTTCTAGTATTACTCTTACGAACCACAGTTGAAGCTTTAGCATGATCCTTTATCCTAACATGGAAAGGTGGTTTCTCAATATAAGTGGAAGGAACAATAGGATCATTATAAGTGATAGTCTTTTCTTCAACTGTAATAGGTGCAACTACTTTACTTCAGTGGGAGGATTATATTTAAACCACTTCTCCTTAGGGAGATCAACATGAGTAGCAAATGATTCACAGAAAGAAGCTACTATCTCAGAGTGAAGTCCATATTTAGTGCTAAATCCAGGAAAAGCTTCAGTATCCATAAAATATTTAACACAATCAAACTTAGGTGTCATACCTGACTCCTTACCATCGTCGGAATCCCAATCTTTAGATTTTCATTTAATTCTTTCCAATAAATCCCATTTGAATTCAACAGTCTTCATCATAAAAGACCCAGCACAAGAAGTATCGAGCATGGTGTCAGGGAAACTGATCCACGAACACCTATGGGGCCGGCGGACCGAGCCCCTTTTGGTTCGGCGGGGGGCGGAGGTCGCACGAAGAGCAGATCGAGGCGAAGCACACGAGCAGTTTACCCAGCTTCAGAGCTCTCCGGAGAGATAATACTCCTACTGTTGCTTGTCTGATTCTATTATGTTCTTGCTCCAGAGTGAGCTAAGTGTTTCTCTGGCTTCCGAATGAGTCCAACCCCCTCTACGTTGCGCATGGGCCTCCTTTTATATGCTCAAGGGGTCACCGACAGGTGGCAACGCAGAGAAGGGTAAAAGTGTAAAAAGAGAGGTGGTTGGTACAGTTACTTGTACAGTGCACCCTACCTAACCCTGACGGCAGGGGACAAGGGCATTAAATGCTCGTCTGTATCGCCCAATCAGTGCAAAAAGGTATCGTCAGGGACACCACCGCTCGCCAAGATGGCAGTCTTGTCAGCTTCGCATGCCACCGCGCACCGCTGGCTGCCCAGCCTCCCGCCACGCGCGCCTGGAAAGGCCCCCAGAGCGACACGTTGGTGGATGCGCTGGAGCGTGGGCACAGAGTGGCCGCCTGCCGCGGCAAGCGCCTTGCCGCGGCCGTTGCCTTGTCGGGTCCGGAAGCTTGTCACTCACCGGGCCCTGATATGCCTTGGTTGGTCTTCCCGGCAAGCTCCTCTTGCCGGGGCCTTGTCGCCTTGCCGGGACGCGTGGCGCGTCACGGCAAATTCCTTGGGATGCCTTGGTTGGCCTTCCCGGCAAGCTCCTCTTGCCGGGGCCTTGTCTTAAATACTTTGTTCTTGAATGGCTCCAAAGGAACCATGGAGGACCTTGGCGGTCGCCCGGCAAGCCTTGTCGCGGGGTGCTGCAACTGCCCGTGCACAAGTTCGGGGTACTAGGGTACCCCTATTCTAGTACACCGATAGAAGCCCCCGGGCCTGGGCCATACACGGTGCCGAGCGCTGTTGGGTCAGGCCCGAGACAGGGCACGGGCACACGCGGCCTGGGCCACGCCGAATCTGACTCCGTATCCACCGCGCCCTCCCTAACGGCACGCGTCGAATGCGGCATCGTGGGAGAGATCGTGGGTGGATTCTTTATTCGGAAGGGCGAAACGTCCGCCCTCCCTCTTTATAAGCGGGGGAAACAGGGGCAGTTCGTTCCCCCCCTGCTGGTTGCTACTACTCTATCTTCGCAAACCTCCGCCGCTCCCGCCTTCTTCTCCAAGCCAAGAGAGAGTAGCGCTCCGCCCCCATTGCCACCAGCATCACCAACGCCGTCGACCTCCCCCACCACTTCCGCCATGGCTCCGAAAGCCGACAAGGGGAAGGGTGTGAAGTCGGCCGAGGGCAGCGGCTCGCGGCGCTGCGGAAGGAGCGGGCGATCTTCTCCCCTCAGCTCGGTGCGCAGGAGCTGAGGGAGTACTACTACCTCTTCTGGTCGACGGAGACGCGAGCGCATCCGCGCACGAGGGTACTCCCGGCCGCCGCTTCGGAAACTGGCTCCAAACGGGTACCCATTCTTCGCGCTATTCTTCTATTGCAGGCTCTGCCCGCCCTTCTCGGAGTTCTTCTGCGACATAATGAACGCCTACGGGCTCCGCCTCCTTGATTTCACCCCCAACGTCGTTCTGATCATGGCGGTTTTCGCACATTTGTGCGAAAACTTTGTCGGAGTCCACCTCAATGTAGCCCTTTTCCGCCACTTCTTTATGCCTCGGGTCGAGAGAGGAGAGCCACTTGCCGGAGGGATCGCCTGGATCTCGAGAGTCGGCAAGAAGGAGGCGTATCTGGAGGGGGAGCTCCGCAGCAAGTGGGAGGAGTGGAGAGCGGAGTGGTGCTGGATCGTCGAGGAGGACCCGCAGCCGTTCACTGCCCTGCGCCAAGCCCCAATCGTGCACGGCAATGATTGGAGCAATGTGGCCCCGGAGGACGACAGGCTGAAGATCGCCGTCACCCGCATCCTTCGCCTTAGGCTTGCCGGGCTCACTGTAGGCGCCGTCGGCGCAGATTTCCTTCGCCGCCGCATCGCCCCCCTGCAGGAGAGGGGGAGACCCGCCTGGGAGTTCAAGAACTCGGAGGACATCATTAGGCTGCGTCCGGGCCTCAACTTCAATTTCACCGTCCTAGAGCTGGATGCGATGCTTCTGGAGCTGTTCAAACGCGACCCCCAGCACCCATTCGTTTTGCCAAGGAGCGTCGTTCCATTGTGCAATAATTCATCGCTTGACCGGATCCGCGCCATGATGCCGTTGTGCGATTCCCACGGAATCGTTCCAACTTGGCAAGAGCCTGCGGATGACGTCGTGCAGGCGTTCTTTGATGACTTGGTAGAAGTGCCGGTCCGCGCTGACAAACAGAAGAGCCTCACCCGCGACACTACTGATGCGGAGCTGCAGCGCATCGCCACTAGGGCGGAAGAGGCTGCGGCAGCAGCTGCCGCGGGAGCGTTCGGGTTCACCGTAGAGGAGGCAGAGGCGGCAGAGGCGGCAAGACTTGCCGAGCGCGAGGAGTTTGTCGGCGAAGAAGAGCTTGCCGGCCCTGAAGCTGAGCCGAGCGAGGCCAGCGAGGAAGAGCCCGAGCCTTCAGACAGCTTGCCGCAGGCGGAGCCCCGGCCCCGCCAAGAAGGCGTCTCCGCAGGGCCGGGGACGTAGCGGGGCGGCAAACGAGCCAACAGCCGCCAAGCCGTGCAACACGCTCTACCGCGGCAAGCAATGTTGCCGCGGGAGCGCCTCACGCAGCTGCGGCAACTGAAGCGGGACCTTCCCGGGCCACCGCCACCGCCCCTGCCAAGCGGGTAAGGGATCCTACTCCTCCGCCTCGCCGCACAGGAGGGGAGCCGGACTTCGATCTCTCCGCGCTCAGCTCCGACGAGGAGGAAGAAGAGTAAGTTTCTTTGGCGTTCTTGCAGTTCTCCAATCTTGATGTTTTTGTCTTGTATCTGACTTGCTTCGATCTGAATCCATTCCTTTTCAGGACGCTGGCCCAGAGAGCGGCGAAGAGAGCCAAGGCCCCGGTGATTGTCATCGAAGATGATCCCACCGTGTCAGCAGGTGGTGTGTCTGAGACCACCTTGACGGACCCTGCAGCTACTCCCCAAAGCAGCCCCTAGCGCAGCCCCCAGCGTAAGTTTGTAGTTTACTTCCTGCTGTCGGGTGCGCATGGGTGCTCTTTTCTCTACTGATATCTTGCTTGTTGATTTGTGTAGGAGCAGAACAGCCTCACCAGGAGGGCCCGGAAGCCGCCCCCGAAGTGCCATCTACTTCGACTATGCCGCCAAGGGAGGAGTCCCTGGCAAGGGAGCGCTTTCCAGCAAGGGAGAACTCCCCGGCAAGGGGCGACTCTCCGGCAAGGGACGGCACCAACGACCCTGCGGCAGCTGAGACCGCAACTGCAGATCTTGGTACAGTTAATCCACTCGTCTAAAAGCTTCCCTTGGGTTCTTCTTCTTCTGATTTTCTTCTTGCATATTTGCTTGACTTTTCTCCCCCTTCCGTTCATCAGATCCACCTGCCGCGGAGCCGATGGAGACCGAGGACGCCGGCGAGGAAGGCGCGTGTGGCAGCAACGACGACGCCGCCGCCAACGAAGAAGGGGCCGATGCTGATGAGCCCGCCGGCGAAGAGGCCGCCAAGGCTGCCACCGCAGAAGCTGGCGACGGGTCGGGCGATCGCACTAACGACCCTGAGGCCGCAGGAGCGCCAGGCGCTGCGCCGACCGCCAATCCCTCCGTCGCTGCCGCGGAGCCAGGCTCCGAAGAGCCCCAGCCCGGCGCCTACTTGAAGGCCGGCGACGGTATCTTCATCAAGATTCCCTGGACGTCAAGTTCCAGGGCACCGGTCGAAGGAGAAACTTTCGATGAGGAGCTGCTCACCTCCGCCGGGCTGTCGTTGGTCGATGCGCTAAGCAGCAGCAGTGGCAAGCCTGAAGAGGAGCAGTTGCTGCGGAAGCTGCTGTCACTCTACCGCGCACGACAAGCCAAGCTGGCTTCCCGGAAAGCGCTTGTCGCGAAGGCGGGAGTCGATATGGAGAAACGCGCGGAGGAGCTCCGGGCCTCAATCAAGAAGCTCTCTGGTCCCTGGCACAGGAGCGGGAGCGACTCGCCGAGGAGCGTACAGCCTTCCTTCTTGAGAAGGCTGAAGCTGAGGAGGAACAGAGGCTTGCTGCCGAGAAGCAGTCCGCGCGAGAAGGCGAGTTGGTGCAGCGGAAGGCCAACCTTGACAGCTACGAGGAGGAGCTTGTCGCGCGCGAGGAAACACTTGGCGGGGCTCTCAAGGAAGCAAGGGATGCTGCCGCAACTGCAGAGGCCGCCAAGAAGGAGCTGGAGACGAGGGTGACGCAGTTGAAGGCCAACCTCAAGACGAGCGGCGAGGAGCTTGCTGTGCTCAAGCGCGAGCGCGAGAAGGATGCTGCTGCTCATGGTGAGCTACAGGGTCTTCTCGCTGAAAGGAGCAAGGAGCTCAGCACCACCAAGGACTCCAACGCGGATCTCGAGTTGAAGCTGGCTATGCTAACTCAGACGCTGGACGCCGCCAAGGAGCAAGAGGTGACCTTGTCGGAGAAGATCAAGGCCGACAAGGCGCTGTTGGAGAGCATCGCTGTTACCCAGAACTCATTTAGGGAGACGGTGGAGCATTGGACCGAGGGTCTGGTGAATATCGCCGCAGTCATCGATGAGGAGCTGGCGCAGTTGGGGATGGAGGACTTTGGGTATCCTTCCGACGAGCATCTCCAACCCAGCGCCAAGCTCAGCCTGTTCTTCAAGGGCGTGGCGACGGCACTCCAGCAGCTCCGGGAGAGGATCCCAAAGCAGCTGGCCGACGAGTCACGCAGGATTTGCGCGGGGGCTCTCCAGAAGGTGCTGATGAAGGTGGCCTTCCGCAACCCAGGCCTCAACCTCACCAACGTCCTTAGGTCCTTGCCGCCTGACGCCGATCTGGATGCGCTCAAGGCCCTTGTCGCACCCATTGTGGACAAGGTGAGCGAGATCAAGAGGGTTGAGGGCGATCGCGTAGACTAGGCCGCCCGTTTTCTCTTTCTCCTTGTCGCTGCTAGCCATATTATAAGATCAATCTGTTAGAACTGCGACAAGTTATTTTGTAATATAACTCTATTTCTGGTATCAATTGCTACGTTATTTCCTTTACTAGATTCCTTCCTTTGTATGTTTTTACCCTACGCTTTTAGGGAACTTGTCGGCGCAGGCACCCGAGCCGCGAGCGCTGAGTGCGGGACGTCAGCAGCCTGCTGGCGGTGCCGCTTCCGACAAGAAACCTTGTTGCGACCAGATGCAGCACACTTAAGTTGTTGAGCGGACTCGAAACAAAGTAAGGGCGCAACTAGCTACGAGTTGGTTTCTTCGCGCACAAGTTTTCCATACAAAGCACGGTCGTTCGAGGAAGATAACTTAAAAATTAAAACTAATTGCTCAAACTTTGGCAACTTAGCTTTTCTGTCGTTTGCTTCCCGGCAAGGTTTCCGTCAAGGCGAAACTTTCTTGAACGACGCCTGTTCCACATCATTAT
>NC_057804.1:244000911-244013097 GCF_018294505.1 Triticum aestivum
GGCTCGCTATTGCTTACCGGAGGTTGGTACTGCACAAAGTGTCAGATAACGCATGCAAGAAAGAATATAATGCATGAAATTGACAAGATGTGCGGAGCACATGAGCTTTACTTATGCACGGGATCTACGCCCGGCTTTGTACAAAGGATTACATGCAACATCGGCAAGACTCGTACAAAAGGTGGTTGCCGGAACAGGTTCCGGCAACCGCGCCCTATGGGTAAAACTTACGAAGATGCTCAATGTTCCAGGAGTTGCTCACCGGAATGCCATCTTCGGTCTCAAGGCGGACAGCGCCGGGCCTAGTGACTCGTTTCACCCGATAAGGGCCTTCCCACTTCAGCGTCAACTTGTTGGAATTCTTGGCGGACTGAACGCGCCGAAGAACAAGGTCACCTTCCTCGAAGCTTCTGGCTTTAACTTTGCGGCTATGGTAGCGGCGCAAAGCTTGCTGGTATCGAACAGCTCGTACAGCAGCCTGAAGACGATCTTCCTCAAGGAGCAGCGCGTCATCTTGTCGCAGCTGCTTTTGCTCAAGCTCATCATAAGCGAGCACTCGAGGTGATCCGTATACGAGTTCCGTGGGGAGAACTGCCTCTGCTCCATAGATTAGAGCGAAAGGTGTCTGGCCAGTGGCTCGATTTGGCGTCGTCCTGATCGACCAAAGAACCACCGGCAGCTCCTCGATCCAGTTTCTTCCGCACTTGTGCAGCCTATCGAAAGTTCTGGTCTTGAGCCCGCGCAGCACTTCAGCATTTGCCCTCTCCGCTTGACCGTTGCTTCTCGGATGAGCAACAGAAGCGAAGCAGATCTTGGCGCCAAGATCTTGGACGTACTGCATGAAGGTGCGGCTCGTGAATTGCGTGCCGTTGTCGGTGATGATCCTGTTAGGGATCCCGAAACGGCAAACAATCGACCTGAAGAACTTGATTGCTGACTGTGCTGTCACCTTCCTCACTGGTTCCACTTCCGGCCACTTTGTGAACTTGTCGATTGCAACGTACAAGTACTCAAAGCCCCCGACAGCTCGGGGGAAGGGGCCGAGGATGTCGAGCCCCCAGACTGAAAATGGCCAGGATAAAGGTATCGTCTGGAGAGCTTGAGCTGGCTGGTGTATCTGCTTGGAATGGAACTGGCACGCTTCACACTTGGTTACTTGTGCAGTTGCATCCTGGAGGGCTGTCGGCCAAAAGAAACCTTGCCGGAAAGCTTTGCCGGCAAGTGCTCTTGCGCCAATGTGGTGACCACATATGCCTCCATGTATCTCTGCCAACAGCTTTTGTCCGTCTTCCCGGCAAATACACTTCAATTTCACACCGTTGAGTCTTCTTCTATACAGTGTGTCGTCGACAAACTGGTACATACTTGACTGCCGGGCTACTCTCTCCGCTTCTTCTTGCTCATCGGGAAGTCCTTCTGTCTGAAGGAAATGGACAATCTGTTGCGCCCATGCTGGAGCTTGTGGCTCGACAACAAGGACTAAAGGCACATCGGCTACTGCGGAAACACCTGCTTCTACGGCAAGAACCTGCGGTTCTGCCGGAGCTTGATATCCCCCGGCAAGCTTGCCGGAGCAAAGCTTGTCGGGAGCGTCTGCTACTACGGAACAAACCATAAGGCTTGCCGGAGCAGACTGCTCCTCAGCATCCTTGGTGTTGATCTTGGGGACCTTCTTGGCGGCGGCTTCGGGGAGCTCTGCCGGAAAGTAGTCACCAGAAATCAACTTCCTCTTCTTGTTCTGTCCAGTTGATGGCGTTACGGATGGTTGAGTCAGCTTGAGCACAAAGACCCCTGGTTCCACAGGTAACTTTAGTGCGGCGCACTTCGACAGGCCATCAGCAATGTCATTCTGAGCTCTCGGAACATGTTCCATCTGTAGGCCGTCAAAGTGCTCTTCCAGCTTCCTCACTTCATCAACATATGCTTCCATCAATGGACTCTGATAGTTCTTGTTCACTTGGCGAACGACAAGCTGTGAGTCACCCCTGACAATGAGCTTCTTGATCCCAAGGTCTGCTGCGATCCTGAGACCGGCAAGCAATCCTTCATACTCTGCGGTATTGTTGGTTGCTTGCTCCTTGGGAAAGTGCATCTGGACTACGTACTTGAGGTGCTCTTCGGTGGGTGCGACAAGCAGCACGCCCGCACCGACGCCTTGCAGCGAGAAGGCACCATCAAAGTACGTCAGCCACTCTTTGCTCGCTTCCTTGACGGGGATGCTTGTCTCTGGAATTTCTTCATCTGGCGTTGGCGTCCACTCTGCTATGAATTCTGCCAATGCTCTGCTTTGGATAGTTGAAATACTTTCAAACTTGAGGCCAAAGCTTGACAGTTCCAGCGCCCACTCTACAATCCTGCCTGTTGCTTCGGGATTTTGCAGTATCCTCTTCAGCGAAAAACGAGTGACGACTGTGATCTCATGTGCTTGGAAGTAATGGCGCAGCTTTCTCGAGGCCATAAGGAGGCCGAAAAGCAATTTCTGCACACCAGAGTACCTTGACCTAGCCCCCTGCAGAAGGGAACTGACAAAGTAAACTGGGCGCTGCACCATTCTCTTCTGCACCTTGTCATGCTCCTGCGCAGATCCATCCTTGTCGGGACCAGAGCTTGTCGGCGAAGCCCCCTGCTTGTCGCTGGATGCGTCTGCCGTGGTTGCCGGCTCATCATCCGCCTCCCTCTCCGCCACTAACGCAGCACTAACCACTTGATTGGTTGCCGCTATATATAGCAGCAACTTCTCTTGTGGCCTAGGTGCGACAAGTGTTGGAGTGGAGGACAGGTATCTCTTCAAGTCCTGCAGCGCAGCCTCCGCCTCCGGAGTCCATTTCATTGGACCTGCCTTTTTCAATATTTTGAAAAATGGTAGGGCGCGCTCAGCAGATCTAGAGATAAACCTGCTAAGAGCAGCCACGCAACCGGCAAGCCTTCGTACATCCTTGACGCGCTTTGGTGCTTCAATCTGCTCAATGGCCTTGATCTTGTCGGGATTGGCTTCAATTCCCCGCTGAGACACAAAGAACCGAGAAGCTTGCCGGAAGGGACTCCAAATACGCACTTCTCAGGGTTAAGCTTGAGGTTGATCTTGCGCAGATTTGTAAATGTTTCGTCTAAATCTTGAATCAGGGTCGCCCTGTCCTTGCTCTTGACCACTATGTCATCCATGTAGGCTTCCACATTTCTGTGCACCTGCGGCTCAAAAGCATGGTGGACTACCCTTGCAAACGTTGAACCAGCATTCTTCAAACCGAAAGGCATCCGTACGAAACAGAACGTGCCACACGGGGTGATGAATGCGGTTTTCTCCTCATCCTCTTCTGCCATGAAGATCTGATGGTATCCTGAGTAAGCATCAAGAAACGAAAGCAAGTCACATCCGGCCGTGGAGTCGACAATCTGATCGATGCGCGGCAATGGAAATGGGTCTTTTGGACAAGCTTTATTGACATCAGTGAAATCGATACAAAGCCTTCATTTTCCGTTAGCCTTGCGCACGACAACAGGATTGGCCAACCACGTGGGATGGGGCACTCCTCTGACAAGGCCTGCTGCTTCCAACTTCTTGATTTCTTCTGCGATGAATTCTTAGCGCTCCACTGCCTGTTTCCTGACTTTTTGCTTGACGGGACGCGCATGAGGACAGACAACAAGATGGTGCTCAATTACTTTCCTGGGAACACCGGGGATGTCAGACGGTTGCCATGCAAACACGTCGACGTTCGCCCGCAGGAAAGTAACGAGCGCGCTTTCCTATTTAGGGTCGAGAGTGGCACTGATGGTGAAGGTACCACCAGTGCCGTCCTCCTTGGCGGACACCTTCTTGGTCTCAGGTGGAGCTGCCATTGCTTTCTTACACTTGCCGGTGGAGCTCGATGGTGCGTCCTCGACGGCAGCGCAGCACTCCGAAGAGGTGCGCTTGCCGGAGTGGGCATCAGAACTCTTGCCGGACTTGGTCTTCTTCTTCAAGTGACTTGCAATCTGTTGCGGCTGTTGCCTCCCGGTAGATCTTATCGGCGCAGATAAGGGCATCCTTCTTGTCGCCAAGGACAGAGATGACACTTATCGGGCCTGGCATCTTCAGTACGTTGTACGCATAGTGAGAGGCTGCCATAAACTTGGCGAGTGCTGGACGGCCGAGTATCCCATTGTAAGGCAATGGAAAGTCAGCAACGTCAAAAGTAACATTCTTAGTCCTGAAGTTCAACTCACTGCCAAATGTTACCGGCAACGTGATCTTTCCCTTCGGCTTGCTTCTTCCCGGGTTGATTCCTTGAAATGTACTGGTTTCTTCGAGCTCGCTGTCAGGGATCTGGAGTTTCTGGAGCACCGCAAAGGAGATCAGGTTCAAGCCGGCCCCGCCGTCAACTAACATCTTAGTGACCTTGAGGTTGCGGATAGTTGGTGAAACCAACATCGGCAAGCACCCGACCGCAGTTATGCGATCAGGGTGGTCCTCAATATCAAAGATGATAGGCGTGCTGGACCATTTCAGAGGCTTACGTGACTCGACGAGTGGTTCTGCTGCATTAACTTCCCGCACCCACTGCTTGAGCTGGCGGTGCGAAGTATGCAGAGAAGCACCACCGTCAACGCACAGGACCTCTGTGGCTTTCTGGAACTCCTGCTCATCAGTCTCCTCATCATCCATGTCTTCATCGTCGTCGTCATCTTCGTCCTTGTCGCGGCCGCGGGGAGGTCTGTCTCCTTGCCACTGCTTGGCCTTGCTGCGGCGTCCTCCTCGGCCGGGACATTTCTTGTCGGATCCTCCAGCACCTTCCTGGGCCTTCTCCTTGTCGCGCCGCTCGTATTCAGCTTTCTGTTGCTCAACAAGCTGCTCGACTTTCTTGCCGCTCTGGAATCGTGGCCCTTGGTGCGGTGAATCTTGCAATATTGCTTGCTGGTACCGTCCTGCTTGTCGGCAACTGCCACCTCCGCGGCAACCTCCTTGCCGGAGCTGCCAACTTTGGGCGTCTTGCCGGACTACTCAACGACCAGCACCTCTTTTTCTTTCTTCTTCCTGTTGTTCCGCCGCCGGTTTTTCTTTGCCAGGGCAGCATCCTCACTGTCAGACCCTCCTGCTCCTATGTTCTCTCCAGGGAGTCTCCTCCCTTCCTCAGCACGTGCACACTTGTCGGCCAGGGCATATAGCTCACTGACATCTCTGATCTTGCACATCGCCATTTCCTCCCGCATCCTACGGTTTCGCACGTTCTGATGGAACATGCTGATCACCGCAGCAGGGTGGACGTCTGGGATGTTGTGCTGTACACTGCTGAATCTCTGAATGTACTTGCGCAGGGGCTCTCCTTCCTTCTGGGCGAGCAGATGAAGGTCACTCTCTTGGCCATGAGGCTTGTGGCCACCTGTGAAGGCGCCAACAAACTGATGGCATAGATCGGCCCAAGAAGATATGGAGTTGTCCGGCAAGTGCATGAGCCAGGATCTGACGTTGGGCTTGAGCACCAGCGGGAAATAGTTGGCAAGAATCTTGTCGTCCCGTCCCCCGGCAGCCTGCACCGCAATGGTGTAGATGCTGGGGAACTCCGACGGATGCGTCTTGCCGTCGTACTTCTCCGGTACATCTGGCTTAAAGTTCTTCGTGCTGGGCCACTGGACTCGCCGCAGCTCACGAGTGAACGCAGGGCAACCCACCGCGTACGGCAAGTCGTCTGGTTCCCCGGGCGCATGCATGTCAACAGAGGGCCCAGCGCGCTTGTCGGATTGACGCCGCGCTTCTCTTCGGCGCTCGATGCGAGTACGAGCGTCTTCTTGCTGCCGATCATGAAGAACTTGGCGCTGATCGCGACGAGCTCGTGGATCCGATGACGCGGTGAAGTCGCTGTCGAGGTGGATCCGATGAGTCGGCGATCTTGGCCTTCGGGGCGGAGAGTGCACGGTGGTTGCACCTCCACCAGTTTCGTCGCCATCGGCTCGCGCCTGGCAACCCTGCCGCGGCAGCGACGCGCTCGGCTGCCGCGGAGTGTCGCCGTTGGCGTAGCCGATGAGACTCTGAATGGTGGCCCTCCATTCGTCGATCTTGTCCGACGTCGGAGGGTAACCCAGGAGCAGTTGAGCTCGTGCCAAAGCTTCTGCCGGAGTGCTGGGTGGCAGTGGCGGACGGCGCGAGGAGCGGGATGTGCTCGGACTTCTAACTATGTTAGAAGGAGCATTATCCCGTCCGAGCGACCGTGTCTCGCTCGTGCTAGTACGCTGGCATGCATGCTGGTCTTGAGCACCCCGGGATCCACCAGCTTGATCTTGGCCCAACAAACGTATGGTACTGCGAGTACCATGACGCTGTCGGTCTCGCGCCTCCTGAGATGGGCGCGGAACAAGCGCGGACGTAGAGGTCTGCGCCGCCTTGCCCTTGGACCTGGCAGCGTCCTGAGCTTCCTCGTCGACGTCCGCCCTTCCGCCGGTGTCTACCCCACCACCCGCTTGCTCCGGTGGCGGTGGGATCGACGTGGACGGAACAGCTGCCTCCGAAGCCTTCTTCTTCGGTGGCATGTTGATGAAGAAAATGAAGATCTAGCTCGTGTGAACGCCGGATCAGGTTCACACAGCCTCGACGCCCCCTACCTGGCGCGCCAAGATGTCGGGGAAACTGATCCATGAACACCTATGGGGCCGGCGGACCGAGCCCCTTTCGGTTCGGCGGGGGGCGGAGGTCGCACGAAGAGCAGATCGAGGCGAAGCACATGAGCAATTTACCCAGCTTCGGAGCTCTCCGGAGAGATAATACTCCTACTGTTGCTTGTCTGATTCTATTATGTTCTTGCTCCAGAGTGAGCTAAGTGTTTCTCTGGCTTCCGAATGAGTCCAACCCCCTCTGCGTTGCGCATGGGCCTCCTTTTATATGCTCAAGGGGTCACCGACAGGTGGCAACGCAGAGAAGGGTAAAAGTGTAAAAAGTGAGGTGGTTGGTACAGTTACTTGTACAGTGCACCCTACCTAACCCTGACGGCAGGGGACAAGAGCATTAAATGCCCGTCTGTATCGCCCAAACAGTGCAAAAAGGTACCGTCAGGGACGCCACCGCTCGCCACGATGGCAGTCTTGTCAGCTTCGCATGCCACCGCGCACCGCTGGCTGCCCAGCCTCCCGCCACGCGCGCCTGAAAAGGCCCCCAGAGCGACACGTTGGTGAATGCGCTGGAGCGTGGGCACAGAGTGGCCGCCTGCCGCGGCAAGCGCCTTGCCGCGGCCGTTGCCTTGTCGGGTCCGAAAGCTTGTCGCTCACCGGGCCCTGATATGCCTTGGTTGGTCTTCCCGGCAAGCTCCTCTTGTCGGGGCCTTGTCGGCTTGCCGAGACGCATGGCGCGTCGCGGCAAATTCCTTGGGATGCCTTGGTTGGCCTTCCCGGCAAGCTCCTCTTGCCGGGGCCTTGTCTTAAATACTTTGTTCTTGAATGGCTCCAAAGGAACCATGGAGGACCTTGGCGGTCGCCCGGCAAGCCTTGCCGCGGGATGCTGCAACTGCCTGTGCACAAGTTTGGGGTACTAGGATACCCCTATTCTAGTACACCGACACATGGAGCAATTATTGAGAGAAAGCCGAGCATAACAATTTTGAATAATCATTTCTCTCAAGAGCTCATGATTGGGGCATGAATATAACATTGACTTAAGCCTCTCCCAAGCTTGAGTGATGTGTTCTCCTTCGCGAGGCCAAAAATTATATATATAATTACGATCACGACGAACAAGATGCATAGGATAAAACTTCTAATGAAATTCCAATTTCAACCGTTTAGTCCCAGGATCCCATATCATGACATAGCCTATACCATGTCAACGCATCTCCCTTCAAAGATAAAGGGAAGACCTTCTTCTTGATAACATTATCGGGCATACCTGCAAGCTTAAATAACCCACAAACTTCATCCACATAGATTAGGTGTAAATCGGGATACAATGTTCCATCTCCTGCAAAGGGATTAGCTAGCAGTTTCTCTACCATACCCGAAGGAATTTCAAAGTAAACACTAGGTAACCAGTTACGCCAAATGGCGCAGAGACCCGCTAAAGACATGTTGTCGGTGAAAATATATACTTGAGCATGCATATTATATTATCTTATTCGAATAACATAGGACCAAGTGGCCCAAGGTAAAAATTTAAACACAGACTGTTTTGAAACCAATTGCATTTCTTTAATATATTTTAAGTTTTAGAAATTATTTAGGTGCATGGTAAAAAATGAGCAAAAAATGCGCCATTCAGACACCATTTTCAACCATTTATGCATATGACCGTTACATAGAAAAATAAAAGAGGTCACTATCATAGTTAAAATGTAAGGAAAGGTATGAATGAACAAGCTCTTCTAGGAGCTAGAAATTATATTGTTTTTTGAACAGAGGGATTTTATTAAAATCAACAGCACTTCATAGAAAAAAGTGTGAAAGTATTCATGAAAAGATCAGAGGGGATATCTCTGCCTGGAGAAAGTCCTACATCCTGCCATAGACATCTAGGAGTTTGAATTCGATAGTTCCAATTTGATAGTTCCAATGTTCTTTATAGAGGGGAGGAAAGTTACTATCGATCTTACGGCGGCTTTCCTCCTTCCACTTGTCCCAAATGACCTTTTCAGTTTCGTCTTGCCTACAAAAATAATTTTTGAGAGAATCCTTGCATAAGAAACAAATAACATCAAGAGAATGAATATACAACTGAAAGACAACATCTTTTCAGACAGAACTTGTAAGAAACAAATGAAAACAAGACAAATGGATGGGTTCAAATCGGAAATAAAAGTGGCTATAACTAAAAAGAAACAAATGCCATATGAACAAACAAATCAAAGGACAATGCAAATGCCTAATATTGTCAGGGTATACACCAGAACATGTAGTACAAAGCATCAGTTTGACATAGTACTACCCTAACATGGAAAATCGGTGTTTTTTCATAGTATAATGAAGTACCAGAGGATTACTGTGTTGGTTTGATCTGTCTTGCCTTATCAGAAGTATAGGACAAAGCAAAAATACACATGCCAGACAAGGAACAAATGGTTGTATTCATTCTCATCGGCTGCCAGAAACTAACTGGCATGGTCTATGTAATGTAAGAGGTACATTGCATTTCAAAAGAAAAAAGTTCCCTTGCCTATCTGGATGTGAAGATCCATCACTATAATCTTCATTTTTGTTTGTTTTGGTCGTTACAGCACTGTATTGGGCCTGTTCCCTATTCTCTTATTCCAACACATATTCACATGCAACTCCTCTAATCTCTGACATAATCCACAGATATATAATTAGTACACTACTAAAGCCTAGCCAAGCATCATTCCATCACCAAGATCTGATGATTGAGCTAGTGCATCTATCTCATGAGCCACCATGTACTCCCTCCGTTCGGAATTACTCGTCCAAGAAATGAATGTATCTAGATGTATTTTAGTTGTAGATACATCCATTTTTGTGACAAGTAATTCCGAACGGAGGGAGTAGCTTCCTGTACACGAGAATTGGAACAGCTAACTAACAATGACTTAATGTCTCCGAGCTCATGACACAATCTGCAGTGAGAAGGATCAACAATTTTCAGTTTGTTGACACATTAGAAAACTACATGGGAGTTGCACAACTCCAGCGCTAACTTGTGACGCCCCCGATTTAATCGTACACTAATCAAGCACGCAAATGTTTACGATCAAGATCAGGGACTCACGGGAAGATATCACAACACAACTCTACAAATAAGATAAGTCATACAAGCATCATAATACAAGCCAGGGGCCTCGAGGGCTCGAATACAAGTGCTCGATCATAGACGAGTCAGCGGAAGCAATAATATCTGAGTACAGACATAAGTTAAACAAGTTGCCATAAGATGGCTAGCACAAACTGGGATACAGATCGAAAGAGGCGCAGGCCTCCTGCCTGGGATCCTCCTAACTTCTCCTGGACGTCATCAGCGGGAGCACGTAGTAGGCACCTCCAGTGAAGTAGGGGTCGTCGTCGACGGTGGCGTCTGGCTCCTGGACTCCATCATCTGGTTGCGACAACCAGAAAGAAGGGAAAGGGGAAAAAGGGGGGAGAAAGCAACCGTGAGTACTCATCCAAAGTACTCGCAAGCAAGGAACTACACTACATATGCAAGGGTATATGTGTAAGGAGGCATATCAGTGGACTGAACTGCAGAAGGCCGGAATAAGAGGGGGATAGCTAATCCTGTCGAAGACTACGCTTCTGGCAGCCTCCGTCTTGCAGCATGTAGTAGAGAGTAGATTGAAGTCCTCCAAGTAGCATCTCCAAGTAGCAACTTCAAGTAGCATCGCATAGCATAATCCTACCCGGCGATCCTCTCCTCGTCGCCCTGCGGAAAAGCGATCACCGGGTTGTCTGTGGAACTTGGAAGGGTGTGTTTTATTAAGTATCCGGTTCTAGTTGTCATAAGGTCAAGGTACAACTCCAAGTCGTCCTGTTACCGAAGATCACGGCTATTTGAATAGATTAACTTCCCTGCAGGGGTGCACCACATAGCCCAACACGCTCGATCCCATTTGGCCGGACACACTTTTCTGGGTCATGCCCGGCCTCGGAAGATCAACACGTCGCAGCCCCACCTAGGCAAAACAGAGAGGCCAGCACGCCGGTCTAAACCTAAGCGCACAGGGGTCTGGGCCCATCGCCCATAGCACACCTGCACGTTGCGTACGCGGCCGAAAGCGGAACTAGCCCCCTTAATACAAGAGCAGGCTTACGTTCCAATCTGGCGCGCGCCGCTCCGTCGCTGACGTCTGAAGTGCTTCGGCTGATACCACGACGTCGGGATACCCATAACTACTCCCACGTAGATGGTTAGTGCGTATAGGCTCGTAGCCAGACTCAGATCAAATACCAAGATCTCGTTAAGCGTGTTAAGTTTCCGCGAACGCCGAACAGGGCCAGGCCCACCTGTCTCCTAGGTGGTCTCAACCTGCCCTGTCGCTCCGCCACAAAGTAACAGTCGGGGGCCGTCGGGAACCCAGGCCCACCTCTACCGGGATGGAGCCACCTGTCCCTTCAGCCCCCAGCTCCGAACAGTATCACAGGTAATGTAACAGTGTAAAGTATATAGTATATGCCCGTGATCACCTCCCGAAGTGATCACAGCCCAATAATATAGCATGGCAGACGGACAAGAGTGTAGGGCCACTGATGGAACACTAGCATCCTATACTAAGCATTTAGGATTGCGGGTAAGGTATCAATGACTGTAGCAGCAATGACAGGCTATGCATCAGAATAGGATTAACGGAAAGCAGTAACATGCTACGCTACTCTAATGCAAGCAGTATAGAGGAGAATAGGCGATATCTGGTGATCAAGGGGGGGGGCTTGCCTGGTTGCTCTGGCAAGAGAGAGGGGTCGTCAACTCCGTAGTCGAACTGGGCAGCAGCAGCGTCGGCCTCGTAGTCTACCAGAGAGAAGAGGGGGAAGGAATAATGAATACAGAGCAAACAAAGCATCACAAAATATAACAAGGCAATACGCGGTGTTCGGTGTGCCCTAACGCGGTAGTAGGTGATACCGGTGAAGGGGGAAAACATCCGGGAAAGTATTCCCGGTGTTTCGTGTTTTCGGGCAGAGGAGCCGGAGGGGGAAAGTTGCGGGTTCGATAGGTTAGGGGGGTGTGGTGGACGAATGGACTGCGTATCCGGAATCGTCTCGTTGTTCTGAGCAACTTTCATGTTGAAAATATTTTAATCCGAGTTACGGATTAAAAGATATGATTTTTAAAAGATTTTAACAATTTTGGAATTTAATTATTTATTTAATTAATTCGAAAAAATGTATTTATGACGTCAGCATGATGTCATGCTGACGTCAGCAGTCAACAGGGGTTGACTGAGTCAACCCTGACATGTGGGTCCAGTGGGACCCACCTGTCATTCACTAATTAAATTAATTAGGGTTTAGGTTAATCTAATTACAGTTTAATTAAACTTAACTAGTTAATTAATTTAATTAAACCGGATTAGTTAATTAATTAATTAATAATTAATTTTATTAATCATTTTTTTATTTTTATTTAATAATTTTATTTAATCATTTTTAATTTTATTAATTATATTTATCGTTTTTATTTATTTTATTATTTATTTATTATTATTATTATTATTTTTTAACAGAAACGTTCTGGGGTGGGGCCTCAAGGTCAGTGGCTCAGGGGGAGCCCCAATCGGGCGAACGGGC
>NC_057804.1:244013197-244018732 GCF_018294505.1 Triticum aestivum
GGGGGGGGTGCTAGGCATGACATCATGTTACCGGGTCACGTAGAGATCAATGTTACAACTCTTGGATATATGTCCCAACCATCATATCTGACCGAGATTCAGATCCGGTTGGTGTCAGGATACCTCAGACTTAGGATACCTGAGAAGAAAAGGTGCAACGCAAATTGACGAGATGACATTGTAAGATTCTCGGGGAAATGAACTATGAAGTGATTTCCGTTATCAAGAGTCCATCATTAACCCAAGGAGAGGACAAGGAGGTGTCTGGTGAACTCAACGGCAATTCACCGAGATTCCTAAAAGATGGGTGTCCACAACTAGTGAACAAGGAGATAATCATTTGGCGGATCAAATGATGTAATGATGTATGCTCGAGGGAAACATACACAACTGAACAATGATAGAAGGGTGTACCCAGGAATCTGGACTAGGTAGCACGATCAATGTTCGAATGATGATTCAATAAGTAATAAACTTTAATGCAATAGGGTTGCTAGAAGTTTAGAATTTACACCTCACAGACCATTTGTCGGTTTTCCGGTTAGAAACAACACGAGGACCAAGGAAAGAATGGTGATTTTAATAAGTATCACTTGTGTCAAGAATTCTTAAGGGTGGTGAATTTCTTGCCACACTCTTGACATGTAAAGGGTAATACTCCAAGGTAAAGAAGAACAGATGCTGGATAGCAAGGAACTCAAGGTATAACACAAAACACGACAAGTTTGTGTTGGAGGGAAGTCAATAAAGTGGTCGATGATAATACAGATCACCGAGGGCAAGGATGGTATTTCTCATCATGAATTCAATCGATATCCTGGAAGAGCTCATAATGCTCATGATGATCACGACACATTTGTCGCGAGAGTTCCTGAAGATGTAATCGATCGGCGACGACATCAAGTCAAAGTAATGATGAAGTGAAAGGTTATTGGAACCAAGGGTACGACACAACTCGAAACCAAGCTTGTTGTTCAAGGCGAAATGGTATGACGATGAGGATCGACGTAAGGTTAGTTCATCGTCGAAAATTGGTGCTCCGAGAATAAGGACCAGGTAGCATAGTTAGAATCGTCACGACAATGATATAGCCAAACAGGCTAGGAATGGCGTGATCGGGTACAAACTCGTACTTATAGAAGCTTACTGAAGAGTTGTTGAACCGAAGAGCGGACTCGGTTCAGTTATCGGTGTTTTTGAGTGTTCAATAACTCAGAGCCCGCGAAAAATTGGAATCAGTGGGAAGGTAGCACTTGATGAAGAACTCATAAGGAGTTATGCAGTTCCATGATAATCTCGAGATACCAGGGGGGTAATACTCGTCACAAGATCAAAGTAAAGGTGGGACTGGTGTATTGATCCATAGAAGACAATTGTTTTTAACTTGTCCAAGAAATGAGATCAAAGAAGAACAATCATGGTCGGAACCACGGTTGCAAAAGGCCAGATCCTAGATATAAGATGAACTTATACCAAAGGAATAATTTATTTAAAAGAAGCTTTAATGATAAGATCTACAACGTGTCCATGGGCATGAACACAAGTTCAAGGTCGACTCCCACTTCTCCAATGCATACCCTTTCATTCACTTCTCGCTTTCGATGAAGTTATAGCGTTGAAATCTTATCTGGCAAAATACCAGAAGAGTACGACTCGTGAAAACTTTCGAGTTCACACATATTAAGGAAGGCATAGGTTCAACCCATCTGGGCATCTTAGCATCATATACCAGAATCTTTAGAAGTAAATAACTCAAGCTCGAAGGCAAAGCATGGTTGAGAAAGCAGACGATACAATTTACCAAAGGCATTATGTATCCGAGAAAAGGCCCACAAGGTTATTGAATATGAAGGGTGTTGTCAGATAAAATCCAACAAGGGATCTGGTGGCCCACAAGGGATCTGACGTGAGCATCGGTACTCAACTAGAGGAAGAAGAGTGCAAGGAGATCAAATTATAGAAACAACTAACTAACTCAATTGTCAAATGCAAAGGAATTATGATTTCCAATTTAAGGGATCAGAAGCAATGCTCTGATTAGGGATGGATAAGTTGAATAGCCGTAGGGTACAATCAACGACAATTGGATTGGTCGAGAACCAATTCCAGTTAAAAGAATGGCAGCTCAGCCGGAAGGTAATTTATAAGGATCAATGACGTTTGCGGGTATTCGCAAACATATTGAGTCAACATACTCAAAATGATAATGACAAGGAATGTCATTAAGACTACGAGACTTATGGGATTAACCATAATGCAAGCAAGCAAGAATTTCAAGAGCCAAAGGCTCTAGAGGATTTTCGGAAGATCAAATATTATTTTGAAGACTTTTGTGAAACACATGAACAACTGGGGATAAGCGGATACTCGACAAGTGCGAGAATTATCCATAGGGGTATTCAGGTGACAAGGAATTGCAAGACAGTAGGCACAAGATATTCTCGGATCAATAGAGAGAATTTCGGGGTATCTTGTAGTAACAAGATCAACTGGGAATAAAAGTAAGAATGTCAAGTGTATGTATTTATCCATAGGGATATTTCGATGGTAGGGAATTGCAAAAGCAACGGACACAAAGTCTCAAAAGAGTTTCGGCGAGTAACTTCGAAATCTTCTGGTGCAGTCGGCGATCACCTGGACTGAAGGGGCTCTCCGGGAGAAAGTATTTTCGAGAACCTAAAGTCAGATTTTAGTAGAAATCGTTTAACCCGAATAGAAGAGATGTCAGAGTCCCAGAGTAAAGGTCGAGGAGTAAAAGATCCTAATACCACCCAATGGCGACGTGGGCCCATGGGCCGCACAGCCATGTTAGTAAAAGTTTTGTAAAGTCTAGACTCGACTTCGGCCAAGGAGTTGGAAGGGGGATTCCTACAGGCAGTCGGCTCTGATACCAACTTGTGACGCCCCCGATTTAATCGTACACTAATCAAGCACGCAAATGTGTACGATCAAGATCAGGGACTCACGGGAAGATATCACAACACAACTCTACAAATAAGATAAGTCATACAAGCATCATAATACAAGCCAGGGGCCTCGAGGGCTCGAATACAAGTGCTCGATCATAGACGAGTCAGCGGAAGCAATAATATCTGAGTACAGACATAAGTTAAACAAGTTGCCATAAGATGGCTAGCACAAACTGGGATACAGATCGAAAGAGGCGCAGGCCTCCTGCCTGGGATCCTCCTAACTTCTCCTGGACGTCATCAGCGGGAGCACGTAGTAGGCACCTCCAGTGAAGTAGGGGTCGTCGTCGACGGTGGCGTCTGGCTCCTGGACTCCATCATCTGGTTGCGACAACCAGAAAGAAGGGAAAGGGGAAAAAGGGGGGAGAAAGCAACCGTGAGTACTCATCCAAAGTACTCGCAAGCAAGGAACTACACTACATATGCAAGGGTATATGTGTAAGGAGGCATATCAGTGGACTGAACTGCAGAAGGCCGGAATAAGAGGGGGATAGCTAATCCTGTCGAAGACTACGCTTCTGGCAGCCTCCGTCTTGCAGCATGTAGTAGAGAGTAGATTGAAGTCCTCCAAGTAGCATCTCCAAGTAGCAACTTCAAGTAGCATCGCATAGCATAATCCTACCCGGCGATCCTCTCCTCGTCGCCCTGCGGAAAAGCGATCACCGGGTTGTCTGTGGAACTTGGAAGGGTGTGTTTTATTAAGTATCCGGTTCTAGTTGTCATAAGGTCAAGGTACAACTCCAAGTCGTCCTGTTACCGAAGATCACGGCTATTTGAATAGATTAACTTCCCTGCAGGGGTGCACCACATAGCCCAACACGCTCGATCCCATTTGGCCGGACACACTTTTCTGGGTCATGCCCGGCCTCGGAAGATCAACACGTCGCAGCCCCACCTAGGCAAAACAGAGAGGCCAGCACGCCGGTCTAAACCTAAGCGCACAGGGGTCTGGGCCCATCGCCCATAGCACACCTGCACGTTGCGTACGCGGCCGAAAGCGGAACTAGCCCCCTTAATACAAGAGCAGGCTTACGTTCCAATCCGGCGCGCGCCGCTCCGTCGCTGACGTCTGAAGTGCTTCGGCTGATACCACGACATCGGGATACCCATAACTACTCCCACGTAGATGGTTAGTGCGTATAGGCTCGTAGCCAGACTCAGATCAAATACCAAGATCTCGTTAAGCGTGTTAAGTTTCCGCGAACGCCAAACAGGGCCAGGCCCACCTGTCTCCTAGGTGGTCTCAACCTGCCATGTCGCTCCGCCACAAAGTAACAGTCGGGGGCCGTCGGGAACCCAGGCCCACCTCTACCGGGATGGAGCCACCTGTCCCTTCAGCCCCCAGCTCCGAACAGTATCACAGGTAATGTAACAGTGTAAAGTATATAGTATATGCCCGTGATCACCTCCCGAAGTGATCACAGCCCAATAATATAGCATGGCAGACGGACAAGAGTGTAGGGCCACTGATGGAACACTAGCATCCTATACTAAGCATTTAGGATTGCGGGTAAGGTATCAATGACTGTAGCAGCAATGACAGGCTATGCATCAGAATAGGATTAACGGAAAGCAGTAACATGCTACGCTACTCTAATGCAAGCAGTATAGAGGAGAATAGGCGATATCTGGTGATCAAGGGGGGGGCTTGCCTGGTTGCTCTGGCAAGAGAGAGGGGTCGTCAACTCCGTAGTCGAACTGGGCAGCAGCAGCGTCGGCCTCGTAGTCTACCAGAGAGAAGAGGGGGAAGGAATAATGAATACAGAGCAAACAAAGCATCACAAAATATAACAAGGCAATACGCGATGTTCGGTGTGCCCTAACGCGGTAGTAGGTGATACCGGTGAAGGGGGAAAACATCCGGGAAAGTATTCCCGGTGTTTCGTGTTTTCGGGCAGAGGAGCCGGAGGGGGAAAGTTGCGGGTTCGATAGGTTAGGGGGGTGTGGTGGACGAACGGACTGCGTATCCGGAATCGTCTCGTCGTTCTGAGCAACTTTCATGTTGAAAATATTTTAATCCGAGTTACGGATTAAAAGATATGATTTTTAAAAGATTTTAACAATTTTGAAATTTAATTATTTATTTAATTAATTCGAAAAAATGTATTTATGACGTCAGCATGATGTCATGCTGACGTCAGCAGTCAACAGGGGTTGACTGAGTCAACCCTGACATGTGGGTCCAGTGGGACCCACCTGTCATTCACTAATTAAATTAATTAGGGTTTAGGTTAATCTAATTACAGTTTAATTAAACTTAACTAGTTAATTAATTTAATTAAACCGGATTAATTAACTTAATTAATTCATTAGTTAATTAATTAATTAATAATTAATTTTATTAATCATTTTTTTATTTTTATTTAATAATTTTATTTAATCATTTTTAATTTTATTAATTATATTTATCGTTTTTATTTATTTTATTATTTATTTATTATTATTATTATTATTTTTTAACAGAAACGTTCTGGGGTGGGGCCCCAAGGTCAGTGGCTCAGGGGGAGCCCCAATCGGGCGAACGGGCACCGGTCCCGGGCGCACCCGAGCGGGCACTCGCCCGTAG
>NC_057804.1:244018742-244019514 GCF_018294505.1 Triticum aestivum
CGTCGTTCTGAGCAACTTTCATGTTGAAAACATTTTAATCCGAGTTACGGATTAAAAGATATGATTTTCTAAAGATTTTATTAATTTCTGAAATTTAATTATTTATTTAATTAATTCGAAAAAATGTATTAATGACGTCAGCATGATGTCATGCTGACGTCAGCAGTCAACAGGGGTTGACTGAGTCAACCCTGACATGTGGGTCCAGGGGGACCCACCTGTCATCCTCTAATTAGGTTAATTAGGGTTTAGGTTAATCTAATTACAGTTTAATTAAACTTAACTAGTTAATTAAATTAATTAAACCGGATTAATTAACTTAATTAATTCATTAGTTAATTAATTAATTAATAATTAATTTTATTAATCATTTTTTTATTTTTATTTAATAATTTTATTTAATCATTTTTAATTTTATTAATTATATTTATCGTTTTTATTTATTTTATTATTTATTTATTATTATTATTTTTTTAACAGAAACGTTCTGGGGTGGGGCCCCAAGGTCAGTGGCTCAGGGGGAGCCCCAATCGGGCGAACGGGCACCGGTCTCGGGCGCACCCGAGCGGGCACTCGCCCGTAGGGCGGGCCGAGGCCGCCGGGGCACCGACGGCGGGGCACGCCGGCGCGGCTAGCCGGGGCCATGGCGGGCGGAGGCGCACGGGCGGCGCGGTGGCGCGGCCACGGGAGGAGGAGAGGGCGGACGAGGCGCGCCAAGGCACGGGGTCAGGGTGCCCCGGCCGGAGCGGGACGCGAGTGGGGAGAGGCCACG
>NC_057804.1:244020189-244029083 GCF_018294505.1 Triticum aestivum
TTTTTTTTTAACTTTTTATTATTTCCCTTTTTCCTTTTTGTTACTATTTATGTTAGTTTTATAAATTATAAAATTAGTTCCTAAAATTGCATTACTACTTATTCTAATGCCACAATAACTTGGGCGCCCAAACAATTTAGTTTAACATTTTATATATTATAAAACGAATTTAATTACTGGTTTTAGCTACTGTTTATTTACTTTAGAGCATTTAGCTATTTTATAAAAGTGTGGTTTCTCCACCATAATTACCTATGCAATATTTGGTTCACTCCGAACATTTTAGTTTTAATATTTAAAAACTTTTATTGTTTGCTTGATTTTGAATTTGAATTTGAATCGGGTTCGAATCAACGTGAGTTTAATGACAGTAATGGAGGTGACGTGGCATCATTAGCTTGGGATTACTGTAGTCTAATTATCCGGGCGTCACATAACTCGACAAAAAATCTCAGTGCGCAAGCTTTAGCATATCCAGGTAAAGTTCTCAATGAACAGAGTTTGTGATGGATGATTCTTCAGTGAATTGCAAAACCAAGAATTCAAGGTACAGTTCGTTAGAAAACATAAGCAATAGCATTCCTTTTTGCATAAATAAAAAAACAGAATCGAAACAATTAATAGGAGGACCACCTTTTGGTTGGCAAGCATTATTGCATCAGCTTTAAGGTCCGTCAATGAAACAAATCCCAAGCATACAAATTGAACAAACTACTGACAGAAAACTGAAAGAACAAAGTAACATAAAAACACTTTGACTAAAAAATGTAGACCTACTGTAATCAGCACTCAAACGGTGCAAATATAAAATGATGCCAGCCACTGATTATTCATGAACACAAACCATACAAATGACTAAAGTGCAGAAAACTGAGTGTCCAAACATGGAAAATTATTTGTTTGACCAACAACTCCCCTATTTCAGTTTGTTTTGAGGCCAGACCAGGTTCAGAATAACAACAATGCTAGACAAGACGATAATGAGCTTCTGACCATGTTGTCAAGCAGCAAGTAGTCGAAGAAGGCGTGGTGGCCGCACTCGTGGGCGATCGCCCAGATGCCGTTCATGACGCAACCCTGCACGACCCAGTAGGTGGAAAGTGACATCATGGAGAAACTTCTAAAGAAAAATAATAGCAAACAAATGGTCTTGGGAAGAGTTCAGATAGTTTCCTAAAAACAGAGCATAATAAATAATAAACAATCATATGTTCAGGATAATTTCGGTCATACAAACCGCATTTCTGGTCACTTAATCTCAGCAATATCATCTTATTATTAAATTTATCACACCTTATTAGAACATTAGTTTGTACCAAGACGAATAGATGCCGAGTCTGTACTGCAGCAAAACCATAAGCGCTCACACATTAGAGAGCAAAGAATAGTAGTACCTAATATGCTAACATATTGCCTTCATGTAGTACTGCACTATTAATACCTAAGAATGGTATACGTGATTTAGAGGAACATAATCTACATGATACACAAAAGTAAATTTTTATCCTGGTATATGCTAGGCTGCAACATAAATTTAAGAAGCTAATATTCCGCAGTATATTGTACTTGATAATCTGAATAGTCTGGCATAACCATTTGTTTGCTTCTAGTCACTTAATCTACAGCAGAAGGGAAGAAAAATGCAGGAAAATAGCAGAAGGTACTGAAAGGATATGGAACACACAGACTATGGGGACAAACCGAAATTGGTAATCATGATACTTATTACCTGAACATGCATTCACATTCATTGGTGTGGCACTTAGTTGTAACTAAAATGCACAAATATAACAAAATATCCATAGTAATAGATACTTTAAGCCCCATGTTGTAATTGTAACCGAGCACATATATAAGAAAATATTATAGATTAAATATTTATTTAGGAATCAATGAAGGTTCGCCTCTTCCCATGCCTTATCCTATGGAAGCAAAATGGAGATGCGTTGCTCCCTGTAGGGTTCACTCGGAAGGGGTAGGAAATCCTGATCAGCAAATAAAATTTACCAAGAGAGAAAAGATAAGTCCATATGCATCAACACTTATATATCAGGTCAAGAGGACGTTCCATTATGTCAACAGAAGTAAGAGAATCTAGATGAAAATATAAGCCAATTCTAAGCATGTCACAGATGGAGCAAAAGCATTATAAACATACAAGTTTGGTACGTATGCTAAATATAAGTAGACGGTGGTGAAGCTCCATGATTATGTCCTTACAGGGAGTAGACAGTCAAATAGAGGCTCTTTGCTACAGGTTAGAAGGCGAAAGCTGATATGTTCCCTTCATATTTATAGAGTGGAAGAGCCCACTCTAGCTTACTGTAATGGTAGCTCTCTTGTCCACTCCTTTGAGAAGGCGAGCGATTACATGGGCATCTCCATTTCCAGATCTGATTGGTAGATCATAGTGGCCTGAACGTATGTGCTCTAGGAGGTGGTTGTTCGTAAAGTGAGTTGGGAAGTACCGCAAACAAAAAATAATCGTGGTTAGGCTGTAGTTTATTAGATAGATTAGTTAGCCAACATGAATTCCTTCTTATTGTCCTTCCTACCCATAAGTGAGAGCAAGGCCAAAGCAGAGCATAGAGCTTTGCAGTAGGATTTGGTAATTGGTTCTGCTCAGCAGATGCAAAAAAGAGGTGTTTTCGGGGTGAGCCCCTGCCAAGCGGCTTTTGATGACGGCATCGTCAACGTTATTATCAAAGAATATAGAATAGCTAAAGGTGTTACCATCCTTTGCCCAACTTTGGAAAATGTTTTGAGACGTGCTTCATTACAAAGGTAATGAACCATAGGTAACATCATACGTAAAACTATACCAAATTTCATGAATTTCTCATCAACAAATTGAGAAAAACATCATTTAATAAGCGAAGCCATGAAAGGGTCTGACTTGGGGTTAACTTTTTTGGCGAGTAACACAGCCCACAGTAAATCTTCCAAGAAACCTACAAACTAAAGAAAAAAATACAGGTAGAACACAAATTTAGTTCTATAAACCAGCATCATACTTTGAAGGGACTATTTCCGGGCCTCACAAGTTACAATTCTACTGGACTACCTTGTTGTTCATCATTCAGCAAAACAACAATGATATACCTAATATTTGCGACTATTCCATACAACAAGTTTTAGTAGTTGAAATAGAACCTAACTGAGAGCAGTAGAGAAAATGTAAAAATGTACCCTACCATTACACAGAAGAAAGTAGATTCACTGATAATATGAACTGAAACATATTGGGAGCATTTTAGTTACCTTCAGATTTTGATTTTCCCTATTTCTCTGACCTCGGCGGGTTTGGTGGTGGTGATCTCGCGGGAGGGAGGCCTTCCCCACCGACCTCCACTTCCTCCTCATGTTGCTCGCTATCTCCATCGCCGTCCTCATCAACTACGGCATCGCCCTTCTTGTCTACCACTCATTGTCACCACACCCTGTCCTGCCCTGTCCTAGCAGGAAGAAGCCGATGACGGAGGCCGACCCGCTGCAGCCACAGGATGTGATGCAGGTGCTCCTCGCCTCCCCGTTCTCTTTTCCCTCTCTCTTCTCTCCGAGTTTTAGATCTTTCTCAAGCATTTGCTGCTGGTGTGTAAGAGATCCATTCAGTTAATCATTTTAACGATTGAGTAGCTACTGCCTCAAAATATCATGCTGCAAATTTTACATTGCCCATGAATTCTCAGTTATTACCTTTTGTAGAATAGTGTCCTGGTCAAAGATCTCCTACCAAGAGCAGAAGTATACCAATCCCGAAATATATCACTTAGATAATACTTCTGGTAATACAAATTCCTTACTTCAGAGGAATCCTGAATAAGTGGATACCATACCATATAGTATGCATTACACATGACAGCAAATAGCAGGTATATGTATTGGTAGGAATAGATATTCGACGGGATGCTTCAGGTCAAAGTTTTTCTCCAGTAGATCACCGAAGAGGCGATAAAAGCTCTAGATCAAGATAACCTAGAAAATACTCCATTATAATTCTTGAAGAGTTATAAATCTAAAGAAAACAAATACAGAACCATCCAAGCTATTAATGTATTAATTAACTATCAGTGGCACTCGGTCAAGTATTTTAGAGAAGAGCCCAAGAGCAAGAAACCAAAGCAGACCCCCGCCTCTCCAAGAAAAACATCTTCAGAAAACCTAAACTTCCATCCTATTAATTATAATCTAACCAGAGAACCATCTGTTTGGATTTGTCCTCAGCAGAATAGGTCAACACTCTCAAACCAAAGAAATACCTTCGCCAGATTTTTATTGGTATCCAACAGACGACTCAAAAACATAGATCCCAATCACATATTATCTGACAAAAAAAGCCTAGAAAAGTATAACATGACATGAAAACGATGGATTAATGTCTACATAAAATTTCCTGGAGACATTGAAGCTCATTCATTTGTGCTCACATGAGAGAATAAATAGATAGTGATGTTTTTTCCTATAGGCTGGTAACAAATCTCTGTATACACCAGATTAACAACCAAACAAAACTAAACCTTGTCTATAAAGAAGGGAAATTTTAAAATTCACTAAAGAACTGGTCTGCATTTTTAGATATTAAACAAAATCAATAGTAAAAGTATTTTTAGATTCTAAAATCCCACTTTGACAAATTTACTGGTCATCAACAAACAATCTTGCATATAATTATTTATTGACAATTATCAGTAACATCGAATGAAAACCTAGGATCTTGCACTTCTAGAAAAATAAATAAAATGGTTTACCATATTCCTTCAATTTTTCACTGTAAAATCCACATGGAGCAGGCTAGCCTAACCATCATCAATGTGAAACTGTCATAGCATGCTAGCAAATTTTATACCTTCATTATATGACAGAGCATACCAACATGGCAAAAGGTCCACACACACTAAAATTCAGTGCCACTATCAGTTACCTTAACCTCAAACACCACACTGCCCCACTCCTCCCTTTGTTCAGCTTGCGTGTACCTTGTCCTGTACACAAGTAATTGCTTTCACTTCCCATTTTGAGAAAAAATCAGTGTACTTTGTGTAATTATTTTTTGTCATATAGGAATAGGATCCTTAGAAACTGACCAAAATAGTTGAATCGCCCCTACTTTTAATTAAGACATATCTACTTCAATAATCCTGAGAAGATGCAATATTCAAAGATACCTTTTAGTCCATCTTGGAGCTTGGAGGGTCATTTTTCCTGTTGATTCTGCAAACACCGCAGGTCTGCTATCTTCCCATTCATGGATGGCGGCCAACTGTTCTCCCTCAATTTTCTCCCATAACATTGCTTCATTTTCCATCTCCTCATTGTCCGCCCATCCTTCACCTGCAGCCGCAAACCCCTATTCAGAAGAGAGCATTGAGCTAGAAAAGTAATGCAAGACTATTTATATGATTATATCACACAAATCATACATGAATCAATCAACACATCATTCTAGTATAGAGAGAGGTTTTTACCATCCACAGACCATTTCAATTCAGAACAACCACCACAGTTATAAACACCGAGGCAGTGGCAACGTACTTCTTTTAACTCAGTTAGATCTTGGTCCTTTTAGATACCCATTCTACTGACCATGTGGAGTTTAAACCTGCAAAAAATGGTTTTCTTAATATAAAGGAGGCATATCACTCATGAAGATATGCATGCATAATTTGTTCTTCACAGAGTATGAAAGAGGCATATCTTAAGAAAGCTAAATAATAATAGTTGGTATAAGGTAATATTCATGAATGAATATGGCAACACCAATAACTACCTTTTGAGAATGGCCATGTCTCATGAAACTCGAAAGCGTTGTGTCACAATAAAAAGATCGCCAACATTCATCATTCATGGCGCTACTCTCCCAACCTGCATGTGAACCGACATCAAATAGATAAGACAAATATTTTAGATAGGAGAGTGTCCAATGGGAAAAATATCAAACTAATCCCAGCAGGATAGATGCATACAAAATACATGACTCGCTGAGATATGAGAACGAGCCAAACTTACCACCGAGCCCTTTCCAGCAGAAGGCACGCATACTTTCCTCTGCTCCGTGGAAGCCATCGGCGCCATGAAGAGCATATCGAAAAGGAACTGTACCGAGCCACCGCCTGGACCCCCTGATCTCCTCTTCCTCCTCCAGGTCCGGGCCTGCTACTTTGCAGCACGGAGGGCGAGCCTCCTGGAGAGGCTGTTGCGGCAGCAAGATGCGGGATGGAGACAGGCGACATGTCGTGAGGGAGGAGAAGGAAGAAAGGGAGGGGAACCGCAGGAGGATGGGGACCTGTCCGTCGGACGATACGAGCGAGGACGGGATTGGGTGCAACGCACGCGGAGAGGATTTGGGCAGGGGCGGCGCGAATCTGGTGGGTGGAGTAGCCCTCGTCGCCCACCTCCCCTGTCCATTCATCCCGCCACCGAGCTCGCATGGGCGATGAGGAATAGCAGGTGGCGGCGAGGCTCTGGGGCGGAGGCCGTGGCGAGGCACGGAGGAGGGATGGAGTAGGCGGGAGAGGCTGTGGGGATCGAGGGGAAATGGGTCTAGGGTTTGGGTGGTGGCCGGTGCGGGAGTGGGACGAGGCGAGGATGGATTGGCTGCAGAATGCGGGGGGCAGATTGGGCAAAACCTCATGCAGGCGGCCTCCGCCAACCCAGCCAACAAGCGCAAGCCCACTCGTCATTGGCCAGTCAAAACAACTGCGAGGTGAAAATCGGGTTTGACCGCGAGGTGAAGATCTTACGGCCCAGACACGCCAGAAAGCCACATCCGACGGCTATCGAAGGTTGAATCGAGGGAGCCATGTCCATGCGAGTTGGCTAGCCTCATTATTGTTTTAAATTTTCAGTAGGTTCAGTAGATTGAGGAGCAACTCTTTGCTCTACTGGTCGGGGTGAAGATACCCAGAACAAGCCCCTCAAAGGAATATGTTCCATAGTAACAAGTGACAGTAAATTTCAGCACACTATATAAATATTTCCTTACCAATTTCCACTTATCAAATGCGCTTCACTCCCTGGCAACAGCGCCAGAAAAGAGTCTTGATGACCCACAAGTGTAGGGGATCTATCATAGTCCTTTCGACAAGTAAGAGTGTCGAACCCAATGAGGAGCAGAAGGAAATGACAAGCGGTTTTCAGTAAGGTATTCTCTGCAAGCACTGAAATTATCGGTAACAGATAGTTTTGTGATAAAACAGTTTGTAACGGGTAACAAGCAATGGAAGTAAATAAGGTGCAACAAGGTGGTCCAATCTTTCTTGTAGCAAAGGAGAAGCCTCGACAAGTTCTTATAATGAGAAAAACGCTCCCGAGGACACATGGGAATTATCGTCAAGCTAGTTTTCATCATGTTCATATGATTCGCGTTCGTTACTTTGATAATTTGATATGTGGGTGGACCGGTGCTTGGGTACTGCCCTTTCTTGGACAAGCATCCCACTTATGATTAACCCCTATTGCAAGCATCCGCAACTACAAAAGAAGTATTAAGGTAAACCTAACCATAGCATGAAACATATGGATCCAAATCAGCTACTTACGAAGCAACTTATAAACTAGGGTTTAACCTTCTGTCACTCTAGCAACCCATCATCTACTTATTACTTCCCAATGTCTTCCTCTAGTCCCAAACAATGGTGAAGTGTCATGTAGACGACGCTCACATAACACCACTAGAGAAGAGACAACATACATGTCATCAAAATATCAAACGAATACCAAATTCACATGACTACTAACAGCAAGACTTCACCCATGTCCTCAGAAACAAACGTAACTACTCACAAAGCATATTCATGTTCATAATCAGAGGGGTATTAATATGCATTAAGGATCTGAACATATGATCTTCCACCAAATAAACCAACTAGCATCAACTACAAGGAGTAATCAACACTACTAGCAACCCACAAGTACCAATCTGAGGTTTTGGTACAAAGATTGGATACAAGAGATGAACTAGGGTTTGAGAGGAGATGGTGTTGGTGAAGATGTTGATGGAGATTGACCCTCTCCCAATGAAAGGATCGATGGTGATGATTTCCCCCTCCCGAAGGGAAGTTTCCCTGGCAGAATGGCTCCGCCGGAGCCCTAGATTGGTTCCGCCAAGGTTTCGCCTTGTGGCGGCGGAGTTGTTGACAACTGATTTTGGCAAAATACAGAGTGAAAGGGTTTTTCAGCATGAGAAAGTTTCATATCGTCGAGTGGGACAACTTTGATGTTTAGGCTATCGCCATTCGACCTCATCTCAGTGGCCGAAGCTATACTCCGAGTGACAAAATTTAATGTTCTGAGTGCTTTTCGGCCAATTATGCCCTCAATATGACCTCAGATGAAGGAGTGCTCTAAAGGAATTGTCTTCGTCTCGTCAAGACAATTGATTCTCATATATGAATCATCTCAATCCGAGTTCATATGCAAAAGTTATAGTCAATACGGTCTGGACAGGCCAGAGACCAAAATGTTACGCTTGACACCAGACACACGTTGATGAGTGTCTGATGCAAAGCGTGAGCAATTCGGCCTTCAAGATGGCCTTTAATTGAAAAACCTTCAACACAGAAAAGTTTCGTCTCGTCGAGCCGATCGATTTTCATATATAATTCGTCTCAATCCGAGGTCATATGAGACTTGGGGAGACAAATCAAGATCAGGCTATGTTTTTGGTCGAGTGAAAACTCACCGGTCGAGTGAAAGCTTACCTTTCGGGTGAAAACCTACCGATCGAGTAAAAGGTCGAGTGAAAAGCTACCGATCGAGTAAAAGGTCGAGTGAAAACCCACCGATCGAGTAAAAGGTCAAGTGAAAACCTATCGATCGAGTAAAAGGTCGAGTGAAAACCTACCGATCGAGTAAAAGGTCGAGTGAAAACCTACCGATCGAGTAAAAGGTCAAGT
>NC_057804.1:244030105-244036146 GCF_018294505.1 Triticum aestivum
TTTGGTATTTGGGCCATCTTGATCGGAGGTCATATGGAGGCTCGGCGGCCTGCACAAGGAGGAAGACAGAAGTTGGGCCAGATTCAGACTGAATCCGAGTTGGAATAGAACTAGGACTCTAGGACGCGAATTGATGTAATTCTTCTTGTAAGGAAAGTCTAGATGAATCCTTTACTTGTACGGGAAGTCCAGCCGCCTCTTATATATGTTGGGGGTGACGGCCGATTGAACAACACACAATCGAACAAATCAATATACTACTTTTTCCTGTCTACTTTTTATCTCTCCACCGTTTTTCTCTCTCGTTCTTCGCTGTTCTTCGTGTTTGAGAGCTGCGAATCCCGAGGCTCTAGGGGCGAGCGAATCGACCTAGGGCAGCCCATAGCCGCCGCAATCCCTGACGGGGTCCCTCCCGGGTGCGCGGGGTTTCGAGTCTGCAAAAGCACCCGCCGACTGTCTTGCGTATCGCGCTGTCGGTCGGGTCTCCTTCGACGTGAGCTGCGGTGCATCACCCCCGGCGTCGAGGGTACACGTGACGTGTTCGTGTGTCAACACACTTTTTGGCGACTCCGCTGGGGAAGAGGATCAATCATCATCATCCACCATGTCCGATCTTCCCAAGCCATCCGAGGTAGACGCCGATAACATCATTAAGCCCAGTCTTGATGAGATATCGGCTGATCATCGCCAAGTCTATGAGGAGTACAAGAAGGCGCGCGAAGAGAAGGATTTGCAGGAGTTCCTTGCAAAGTTCAAGAAGGATCGCCAAGGCAACATCACTCCGATTGAAGAAATCAAGTTCCCTCCTCTTCAAGCCGAGCAGGTTAAACCTTCTGTGAGTACTACCTTTTCTCCTGAGCAGTGGGCTGAGATTGAAAGTCGTATTGCTGATGGTAACAATCTAGTCTATCAAACTTTCATATAAAATACTAATGCTCAGAAGAATACATCTCAATCGACTAGTGGTAATGATGGTGTAGCTGCTAGTGTGCAAAACTCTAATCAGGCTTTACCTATTGCATCGGCGCCTCCCGTGCCGATGGCTTATTATCCTACCCAAACAAATCAGATTGTGGCTGCACCCATTAATCCTATTATGAGCATGCCAGGTTCGGTGGCAACGCCGAACCCAACCTTACTTACAGCTACAACCACTCGACCACTAGAAAATTATGGGTCAACATACCTGCCACAATTCCTACCTACAGCTAGTAATCATACTCCTCCTATGCCACTGCCACAAGCTTCATCGTCCAGTATGGATGATGGTCTAGCTAATCTTAGAGAGGAGATGGCTAAGATGCTTCGAGAGAATTTTGGGGTTGAGTTACCTCGGAATCGGATTTACCAAAAGCCGTACCCCGAGTACTTTGATGCCATCCAGTGCCCTCCAGGATATAAAATTCCAGATTTTGTTAAGTTCAATGGAGAGGGCACAAAAACCACATGGGAGCATGTTAGTCAATACTTAGCACAATTAGGTGAAGCAGGTTCACTAAATGAGTTGAAAGTGCGTTTATTTCCTTTATCATTAACTGGTACCGCATTTTCATGGTTTTCTTCTTTACCACATGGTTCCATTCGAGTTTGGTCGCAGCTAGAGCAGAAATTTCATGATCACTTTTACAGCGGCGACAATGAACTCAAGTTGTCACATCTAACATCGGTTAAACAGAAGCATGATGAATCAGTCTCCGATTACGTCAAGAGATTCAGAGAAACGAAAAACCGATGTTTTAGTTTGGTGATAACTGAGAGAGACTTGGCAGACCTAGTGCTAAGTGGTTTGAGAACTCCCATTAGAGAAAAGTTAGAAGGCTATGAGTTCTTAAATATTAACCAAGTCTTACAAAGGGCTTTGGCTCAGGAAAGCCGAAGCAAAGATCTCAAAGAAGTGCATAGATACAAAGCCGATCGTCCAAAGATGAATATGGTGGAATATGATAGTGATCACTCGGACGATGAGGGTGATGTTTTTGCTACTGAATTTGTTTGGCCATCTAAGGCCAAACCCTTTACTTGCAATGATCTGAAACCGATTCATAAGAATCGTGATGAAGATATGAAGTTTACTTTTAACATTGCTAAGTGTGATAGAATATTTGATACTTTGCTGCAGGCTAAGATTATTAGAATATCTCATACTTTACCGTCGTTTGAAGAGCTGAAACGGCGTGCTTATTGCAAATATCATAATTCTTTTTCTCATGCTACTAACGATTGCAATGTTTTTCGACGACAGATACAATCGGCCATTAATGATGGACGATTGAACTTTTCTGAGATGCAAGTTGATAAACAGCCCTATCCAATGAACGCAATGGATTTAGAAGGGAAGAAGCTGCTCATTCGGCCGGAGGTAGCCGAATCTGCTAATAAAGCTAATGTCATTGTTGGTGAGCCCAGGAAAGACAAGGAGGGTGACAAGGTCTTGGGGAGACATGTTGTGCTTGATAAGCAACCCGATGGCAAGGAAGTGATCAAGATCACCATCAAGAATCCTACACTCGGGGGGCAAACACAGGTGCAGCAGGACACTCGAGTTAAGTTTGTCAAGCCCAAGAGTCCAGAAGTTGGCAAATGGAAGAGGAGTGAAGCTAAAGTGCAACGCAAGCGGGTCAAGCCAACTTTTGATATGTTGCTGTCTAAATATACTAATCAGTCGGCTGGTCCCAGCTCTAACCGGCCATCACACTTGAAGCGACCAAGGTCACCATCGAATGATATGTTCAGTCAGTATGTGAAACCGAGTGGACCAAGGGCGCAGTTTTCAGAAGAGCAGAGGCAATCTGTGTGGAATCGACTTGATTACTCGTATAATGGTCGACTGAACATCGGTGACTATCAGTCGGCTAGTCAAAATATGCGACTGAGTGGAAAATATCCTAGTGTAAGAATGCACCCTGGTGGAAGCTATCCAAGTGAAAAAATGTGGCCAAGTAGATTCCATCCGACTGATTTCCATCCGAGTGGATTCCATCAAAGTGACGTCCATCCGAGTGGATTCCATCCGAGTAAAAAGGTGCGCCCGAGTGGAAATTTCATGCATCTGGAAAGTCGAAAAGAATGGCGTGTTAAGTCACCAAGTGTTGCAGCAGTTGAGTCAGGAAAAGGCAAAGAGAAAATGGATGTCGACTCACTTATCTTGGGCACCGAAACATTCCCCATACAGCAGCCGACTGTGGATAACCACTCGACTAAGCCGATACTTGCTATCGCGCCAAAGCACTCGGTTAATGACCATGAAGCAAGCACCAGCCAAGTAAAGGTGAGAGATGCTAAGTACACTCGACCAAAGTGGTGTCCTCCAGGGCTAACAAAGACACAGAAGAGGAAACTACAGAGGTTAAGGAGTCAAGAGATGGCAGAGCAGGAGGCCGAGAAGCAAAGAGATAAGTTGTTCAATGACACTCGGCCCATGGTTCCAGCAAAACAAGTGTGGAGGCCTAAACAAATACAAGATACATCAGCTTCTACATCTATCACAGAAGTGCCTACACCACCCAAGGAGGACGATGCGACAGCTATTACATCGTCTACAACACTTCCTACTTCTCCTTCACTCGACCAGATTTCAGAATCGGTCGATCCACTTGAAGAAGAGGCTGATATGTTGGATTATGAGTCGACACCGGTTCATGAAGGTATGGATATCAATATGGTATATTACTTACCTGCTGAGTTTCGTGCTGTAGATGAGGAAGGGGAAGTGGCTCAGCTAGATTTTGGCCCTAAAAATGCTATATTCGAGAAGCCAAAAGAACCAGTAACGCATCTGAAACCGTTATATCTCAGAGGTCATATCAATGGGTCACCGCTCACTCGGATGCTTGTGGATGGAGGTGCTGTGGTAAATCTTATGCCCTATTCGGTCTTCAAGAAATTGGGTTTGCCTGATGAAGAATTGATCAAGACCAATATGGTGCTCAACGGGTTTGAAGGCAAAGAGAGAACTGAAGCCAAAGGTGTGATGTATGTGGAGCTTACAGTCGGAAGCAAAACTTTGGCCACTGCATTCTTTGTCGCTGAGGTGCAAGGTAACTACAACATTATACTAGGCCGTGATTGGGTTCATGCAAACCAGTGCGTGCCATCCACTATGCACCAGTTTTTGATTCAGTGGGTTGACGATGAAGTGGAAGTCATTCATGCGGATAACTCGGCCTGTGTTGCTTTGGCCGATGCATCGGTGGATTGGCAACATCCCAATGCTACTTGCTTGACGGGACGTGACTTATCAGAGTTTGATTTTCTCAGCGCGACCAAGAATGGTTTTGTGCCCGTGTCTTTAAAGCCGACTGAATGCAATCGGCTCCAAGGTATGATATGTTTAAATGGATCCTAGTTCTGAGTGGTTACAAAAACGTCTTGCAAAATATCGGTCCAACGAGAACGATATGTATGAGTCTATTGAGGAGTTGGATGACATGGATAAACTTGGACAAGGTTTTACATCGGCCGATCCGTTAGAAGAGGTAGATATCGGAGATGGATCAGTCAGTCGACCGACATTTATAAACAAAAATTTGAAAGCTGATCGTAAAGCTAAATTAATCGAGCTATTGAAAGAATATGTTTGTTGCTTTGCATGGGAATATCATGAGATGCCAGGGTTGAGCCGAGAGCTAGTGGAGCATCGGTTGCCTATAAAGGCCGGTTTTAGACCTTATAAACAGTCGGCCAGAAAGTTTAATCCGAAAACATATGACCGGATCAAGGAAGAGATCGGTCGACTGCTTGAAGCTAAATTCATTCGACCTTGCAGGTATGCCGAGTGGATTTCTAACATTGTCCCAGTGGAGAAGAAGGGATCCGGCAAGTTGAGGGTGTGCATTGACTTCAGAGATGTGAATAGGGCTACACCCAAAGATGAGTATCCCATGCCAATAGCCGATATGCTTATTAATGATGCTTCTGGACATAAGGTTATTAGCTTTCTAGATGGTAATGCCGGATAAAATCAGATTTTTATGGCCGAAGAGGACATGTACAAAACAGCTTTCCGGTGTCCTGGTTTCCTTGGTTTATTCGAGTGGACAGTGATGACATTCGGATTGAAAAATGCTGGGGCCACATATCAAAGGGCTATGAATTTGATTTTTCATGATTTACTCGGTGTCATACTTGAAGTTTATATTGATGATATTGTTGTCAAATCGGATGCTTTTGAATCCCACTTGGCCGATTTGCGTTTAGCTTTTGAAAGGATGAAAAAGTATGGACTGAAGATGAATCCTTTGAAGTGTGCATTCGGCGTGTCAGCTGGCAAATTTTTGGGTTTCATTATTCATGAAGATGGCATAGAAATCGATCCCAAAAAGATAGAGGCCATACAGAAAGTGGAGGCTCCGACATGCAAGAAAGATATGCAAAAGTTCCTTGGCAAAGTCAATTATTTGAGAAGGTTCATAGCTAATCTGTCAGGGAAAGTTAATGCATTTACTCCTATCCTTCGGTTAAAGAATGATGTTGATTTCACTTGGGGGGCAAAACAGCAAGAAGCCTTTGATATGATCAAGAAATATTTGTGCACTCCTCCGGTGATGAAAGCACCCAAGCATAGAGAGCCTTTCAAACTTTATATCGCAGCAGAGGAAGGTGTTATTGGTGCTGTTTTGACTCAAGATACCGAAGGAAAAGAGCATGCCATTACATATTTGAGCAGACGTTTATTGGACGCCGAGACAAGGTATACATTTATTGAAAAACTATGTCTATGCTTATATTACGCTTGCACAAAATTGAGACATTACCTAGTGCCGAGTGCTTGTGTAGTAGCTTGTCAAACCGATGTCATTAAGTACATGTTGCATAGGCCAATTCTTAGTGGTAGAATTGGCAAGTGGGCTTATACTTTGATTGAGTATGATTTGGCTTATGAATCTCTAAAATCCATGAAAGGCCAAATTGTTGCTAATTTCATTGTTGAACATCGGATTAATGACAAGCATGATGTTGATATGAACCTTGTTTCATTAGTGCCATGGAGATTGTATTTTGATGGTTCAGTTTGTAGCAATGGCCAAGGTGTTGGTATTGTT